>NC_081530.1:31477502-31567502 GCF_030273125.1 Centropristis striata
GGAAATGAGGAGATGAAAATAGGAGACAGAGAAAGTCCGTTTGGGGTATCAGTGGTCACATACAAAAGTAGTTATTTCAAAGCAAACTATTATCTTTATCCTGCATTTAACCAAGTCGTTTTGGTGCTTTAACTTCACCAAGTAGTTCAGTTTCAAAAAGTTAACAAGGTGCATAAAACAGCAATACTGCGACCCTTTTAAATTAAGAAATTAAATATCATATTCAGTCATATTTTGTAGAACATGAGAACTTGTACATTAGGATATGTTGCCTTACTTTTTCTGACTTTTTCCACCTTAAATATGTCAACAAATATCAAACAACCACTTAGATTTTAAAAAATGTCTGCAAAATGTTTGTAGTTTGTTTGTTTTAGCAAAGAAAAGAGCAGATTTAGGTTTTTGTTTGAGTATTTTTTAAGTCTCCAGGATTTAAAGGGGTTATTTAGTTTCTGTTTTGATTTAGTGAAGTTTTTTGTGACTAGCTAGCACCATTTCTATAACACCCCAGGAATTATCTGCATTATATGTTCTGCAAAAAAAGTTTTCATATCGTCACAAATCAGAAAACTTATATGCCAGAATGTCAGTGATCAAGTGGTCAGACTTAAAAAAAATAAAAAATAAAAAATAAAAAAAAAGACCAAATCATGTTTCATACAGTGTCTGAAGTGCTTAAAAACTTGTTAAGCATATTTACAAAATGATCACTCACCTCCACTAGCTGTTCTGGAGCTTTCAGTCATGATCTTCATCATGACTGATTTTCATCAGGAGGTGCAGTTTCATTGCTCCCTCTCCTCTTCCTCCTCAGTGTATTTCTTCTACTGAGCTGGTCTTCAGGGATGGACACGCGAGTCACAGGACGAGTCTGCACCGACACCACCGAGCCAAAATCCAGCCTCTCCTCCTGCTCCTGCTCCTTCTCCTCCTGCTCCTCCTCCTCCTCCTCCTCCTCCTCCTCCTCCTCCTCCTCCTCCTCCTCCTCCTCCTCCTGGTCTGTGATGTGCTCCAGTGCCTCCTGCTCTCCTCTCTCCAGGCAGGAATCCTGCGTGGGTTTAATATTTTAATTTTTACTGCATCAGGACAATACAAATGGTCAATTATTCAAAACAACCATTTTTTTCCTGGTCGTGTCCACATTTCTTTTAGTCAAAGGATTTTAACAAAATATTCTTCAAAACAGTTTTTGCTGCAGCTCTGAAGTCCATTGACCTGGTTTTACTCATCAGGTCAAAATTAGCATCTTTTACATCATGTAACATGAGTAATGCGAAGTGGCTAATGGTTTTTAGAGTTAAGGACAGCAGGCTGCAGAAAATGAGATAAAAAAAAACACTTCCAGGTTGAGTTAAAGGGTCAAAAAATGTTCTAGGGCCTTTTTTTAATACAAACTGCAGATCTCTGCTGGTCTGAAACCCCTCATGTCTCTTTAAGATGCAACCAGAGCAGAAAAGTCTGCAGAGGTGATATGTTTCACAAGCAAATCATTCTTTCATTCATTTATTCATTCAGCAAGTATTTGCGTTTACTAAATGGACCGAAAGTTGAATTTTAGAGACCAAAAGTCGGCTGGAAATCTGTCTGAACGATCAGACTGATCTGCAAGAGCAAATAAAACACGAGCTCGGCAGATCCGTGTTTCATGTTTCCCTAGCAGAGACAGCACATACTCTGACCTAAATGTACCGTTTAATCTGCCTCTAAATTAATTGTTTGTTTGTTATGATGTTGTGAAGGAGCTGAGACATCACTGAACAGTATTTAAACGTGTTAATAGCTTCCCGTTCTCCTCTCCGTCCTCGTTGTCCGGCTGTATCTTCCTCGTACAGTTTTGTTCAGGAACGTCGCCCCCTTTATGTCAGTGTCGGTACTGCGTCTGACGTCTGAGCAGAACTTTCACTTCCTGCAGAAACACGACAGGAAAACTAGGATTTGTTTGTCCGTCCAGCCTCAGTCTGTAACAGTTGTGATGCAGAAACAGTCTGTTCTTATTTTTATCGTCTCGTGAACAAACCTGACTCGTGTTTCGTGTATTTCAGCTGTTTGAATGTTTGTTTTCTGCTTGAATGTGACTCCTCTGTTTATTTTTTGAGGCATTTTCTCACTATAAATGGTGAAACTGTAGATAATAAAGGTTTGAAAGAGGGATTATTAGATTTTAAACTGTCAAGTGGAAATCAGGATCAGTGCTTCTTCAGTATTAATGTTGTTCTGATTCTGGCCGGGGATTTAAAATAAATTCATGTGTGCAACAGAAACGTGTTTGTGTCTTAATTTGTTTCATTTTAATCTGCAGATAGAAAATAACTCAATGTTTCTCTAAAGGTTTTAAGACAAAGTTTGTCTTAATTCAATACCGCAAAAATATCTAAAGCAGGTTTGAAGTTTGTAAAGTTCGTCAAACTAAACTGGTCTGAACATAAACACTAAAAACACTGAATTATACTTAGAATTTACTTTAAATTACATTATTATTGAATAAACAGATCACACAACAAGCTAATCTATGTTTGAAGTCTGTTCAAACATAATCTTCATATTCAATAAAACTCACCTTGGCTCTGGATTCAGCTGTAAAAAACCTGAAGATGTTTTTTTAATTCATGGAAAATCTATTCACTATGATCCAAAATGAATCTGCTCTCACCATTTTTCTTGGTTTAAAAACAAGAATTACAACTGAAATTTAATTATGAAAGTTTAACACACACATTTTATTACCTAACAATGCTGAAAAAGTATAAAAATAAATATTTTAAAAGGGGTTTATTTGCTTTATGACAACACAGTGCCATAAATCAAAATTTGCCTATTTTATTTAAGATTTTTTTTCAATAGTATTCCTTTAATCTAAGTGTACAACAATGTCAACAGTCACAAGGAATTAATAATAAGAGTTATAAATATATATATTAAATTAAATGTCTGTTCAAAATGCAGAAATGTTTTGGTGAACTGACGACAGAATAGTTGGTATAAAACATTTAGTATTATTTTTTTATTATTTAATTTTTTTTTAAAAATCTGCATTATTTGCTTAATCTTTTCTGTAAATTTATGTTGAGCATATTATTTATGCATGCAATATTAATAAAATAAAAGAGAAAATAAATAAATTCCCCCCACTTCCCTGAACTGACCACAAACATTCTTTATTACATTTTTTTATTTAGGTCCCAAAAAACCATCATAATAACATTATATCAATAATATTAATACAGAAATTGAAAAAAGGAGGAAAAAAATAAAATAGCTTTTCTGTCCACGGCCTCAAACTCGGGGAAGGGATTCGATCCTCCAGAAAAACTCTGTTTAAAGTCTGTTTAGGGGCGAGAAGTGACCCGGCGTGGCTTCAAGCTGGAGCGCTGTCCGTCATTCTGCTGTGCACCAATCAGGAATGTCGAGGTGAGGCAGGGGGGTTGGTTCATCGAGGTAAAGCGCAGAGTTTCAGTCTACTGCTGCGACATCTGCGCGAGGAAAACACACACACGGGACTTTTATCAGCTCGGCACGTTCCAGTGATCTTAAACTATCAATATAATATATAATATATAATATAAATACATCAGTCTTTGTTGTGCAGCACGTTTTAATACAGGTTAGAGCAGTTCAAAATGTTTCACTGACATTAAATAAGACAGAATTATAGAAATTATAAAAACCCAATTCCAAAAGTTTGGACACTATATAAAACAGGATGCATCAAAATAACATAAAAATTGTGTATATAAAGCAAAAGTTTATCAGTGAATATGAGTCAAAAAGGATTAGCAAATTATCACACTGTTTTAGAATGTATTGGACAATAAATAAAATATATATATATATATATTTATTTATTTATTTATTTATTTATTTATTTTTTCAAATATATTATGAATTAATCTTAGTAAAAGTGATTCAAATTTAGTAGGATTTTTGAAAAATAGTAATATGAATTAAATAATAAAATGTCAAAGAAACACCAAATTATGTGGAAAATTAAGCCTTTTTCATCGAGTACATTCAAATTCAAGCATATTCCAAACCTTGAAAACAAAATTAATAATTTTTCAACTTTCAAGACTTGTACGAACACTGTGATTGGTTAAAAAGATCGAATATGTTTGCAGATATTCTGATGTTAGCAAAAGAACCTGGATCGATGGACTGAGCAACCCATGCAGTAGCGCTTACCCATGCTGGACATGAATAAAAATAAAAAGTATTATTTAATTCATGTAAACATCCTTTCTTCCAAAGAAAAGGACATTTTCCTGAAGCAAATGTGTTTAATAATGTGACTAAAAATGAGAAAATAGGAGGTAAAAAGAGCCTTTGACAGGTAAAGTACGAAAATCTGAAGCTGGTGAAAAATACTATACGTGAAACCCGTTTTATGTTTCATAAACACTAAGTGTGCTGCTGGTGCTGCTGCGTACCTGTTGTGTCTGTGACTGTGTCTGTGTCTCGGGTCCTCGACTCGCCAGCCGGCTCAGGATGTTCCTCTCAGACATCTGGAGTCGCACCGCCACCGGCGGTATCCGTGCGATGGTCGCAGGGAGGCGGGTGACGTCCGCCTTCATGTCGCTCAGCAGCTCCTCCAGCTGCTTCAGCACTGAGAGACACAGAGAGACACAGAGACACGGAGACGGGTTAGTTTATTTCCAGAAACACTCCAATTTCAGTCCTTTACTTTAGATTTTCCTCTGATGTTATTGTGAAGTTGCATTTTCATCAACTTAAGCTTATATTATTTGCAGCAGCGACAATAAATGACTTTTAAAAGGTGATTGTTTAAGATGCAGAACATAAAAACTAGATAAAGAAACAACATGTTTGAGTAATGATTGAAAAGTTGTAGTAAATGAGCAACTACAGCACAAGTTAGCAAAAGTATGAAATAATAGTAGAAGGTAAAAACAAAACTGCAAAAAGTCACTGATGACAATATTTTTTTCATTGTCAGGAGAGAAAAGCCTCTAAAAAAAGCTTTGAGGAGGAAACTGAGGAGACTATAAACTGAAACAGCATCAGTCAATAACCCTCTGGAGTCCATCTATTTATTGAAAATACACGTTTTATTTAAAGTAATAACTTTATTTATCTATGATATGTAGACAAGCTGAGAAAGCCAGTTAAAGTGTAATCATAGGAGCTTTCACAGTGTGCCATTTATGTTTCTAGACCATTTTTAAAATGTGAGTTTTCTTTCTACAATGAAAACTATTACTATTTTTAATTTACATGCAATTAGACTGTTTTGTAGTTTTATTATGAATTATTTTTTCTGCCGTTTTTGTGTGTATAAATGGTAAAAAAAAAAAAGTACATTTTGTACCTTAGAAACCTGTGTCTTTCGGTTGCTGACAGCTTTATACTTTGTTAATTAAAATAAAATGAAAATTCTGACTGATAGCCAAGTTTGTGTGGAGAAAAAGGAGCCATGCATGTGATGTAAGGACAGACTGAAAGATGCTGAACAGAGACAGAAATTAATGCATAGGAAGTTGACAAATTTGAACCAAAATCTCCTGGACTTCAGAGGTTTAACTGTCCAGTAGGTTAAGTATGAACATTTATAGAAACGTGGAGCTCGGCGTCTCACCTTTGTGCAGGACGGCGTTGGCCGGTTTGTTCCCGGACATGGACTCCTTGCTGAGGTGCTGGTGGGACTCGGCCAGACACTCCACCTCGCTGAAGCGTGTGTTGAGGGCCATGGAGGGGTGGGAGGGGTCCTCCGACATGTTGAGGTAGGCGGCACGACGCAGCTGCTCCTCGATCACCAGAGCCTGCTCCAACAGCTGCAGCACCACAGAGAGAGGAGGAGGAGGAGGAGGAGTCAGCGGCAGGCGAGGAGTCACTAAAACCTGGTTCTCTCTTTACGTTTTTCATTCATGCTGCTGTTTGACTAAGGTACTTGTTGGCTTAATAAATATTTATATTTAGTTATTTTGCATTAAAACACCACAGCAAGTTCCTTGTATGTGAAAATCTAATATGCTTGGCAATAAAAAATATTCTGATTCTATAAAACTTTGCAAATTGTCCAAGTTGATGTATTTAAAATGTCTTGTTTGGTCTAAAACCCAAAATATCCGATTATCAAAATAGTTGTTTTTTCTGCTGATCAACTTATCAATTATCAATCATAGCAGCTCAACATCATTTAATCATTTTTCACACTTGCTATTAAAATTATGTCAATTACAACATATTTGGGTCCGACTGATTTTAAATTATCAATTTTCACAGCAAATAGCTGAAATATTTAGAGGATGCAATATAAAGAAACAAAAACTAAACTACTACAACTAAAAAGCACAGGTAATACATTTTAAAACTTTAATAGCAAAACAGACAATAACAGTGTTAAATAAATATTATATATCTGCATCAGCTTTAGAAAAACTCATATTAGTCAACCCTTTTAGAAACAAACAACAAAAACTAATAATTTAACTACAGTGTTTGTGCTGCAGATGCCACTTTAAGAATTTCCATCCGACTAATTTTATTTCAATAAATGTATTTTTATTGTTGTTTTAAGATAATGAATGAATGAAAGATAAACTTTGAGACTTTGAGACCTTGACGAAGGAGAACCTGGAGAACCAAACTAACATCAGATAGAACCTTCACACTGAACCGACCTTAAACCTCCTGGCCAGGAACTTGTTCTTGATCTCCAGGAAGTTTCCTCGGTTCATCTCTCCCTTGAACGGCTCGTTGAGGATGGCGAACTTCACGTCGTTCTGGATGTCCTGCCAGCGAGCGTAACCGTGTCTGGGGGCGCCGCGGTCAAGGGCAACAACTCCGTCCAGTAAATAACAACAATATAAATACAATCAACTAGAAAACAGCAACTCCCCGCCCAGCAGGACCTCAGAGCCAATCACACGTTAGAAAAGAGTCAACAAGTCAGAATCGATTTTAAGATTCTTTTACTGGTTTATAAATCTCTTAATGGTCTTAGTGCGGCCTATTTATCTGATTTACTTTGATCCTATGAACCCTCGGGGACCCTCAGGTCTTCTGGGAGCCTTTTAATAAAACCAAAAGTAAGATTTTTTTAATAGGATGGGGTGGAGGGTGTTTGCTTGTTTCTATGTTTCGTTATTTTTTATTATTATTAATTTCTCCTTTTTTATGTAAAGCACTTTGTGTTGCATCTCTCTTGTATGAAAAGTGCTATACAAATAAAGTCTGATTGATTGATTGATTGATTGAAAAGGATACTGAATGATTCCAGCCAGCAGCCAGTAGTCGTGGCGGCGGTGCCAGATCTCGTTGGTTTTCTTGGTGACGGTAGCGGCGCGCTCCTCGTTCTGCCACAAGGAGTGGAGCTCTGAGAGGAGAGAGACGTCAGTGAGGGAATTAAACAGCTTTTAACCCTTTGTGTCTCCGTCACAAAACTAACTAAAATCTTAGTAAAAAAATGTCCTTCGTTTTTGTCTTTGTCAACTTTTTTCATACATAATGAAGATGGATCAATAAGGAAATAAAGGCAAATTTTACTGTGACCTCTTTTAATCTCCCACCCAACAAATACCCCATTATAAAATAATAAAACTAATAAAAACTAAACTAAAACTAAAGCATTTAAAAAAAAAATACTAAACTAAAACCAGAAAACTCACTCTAAAAGCTCATTAAAACTAACTGAATTTGAAAACAAGAATTCACAACCCAATTAAAACTAAAACTAATGAAAAATCCAAAACTATTATAACCTTGCAAGGGAATTCACTGTTCCAATGAGGGTCCTCACAAAGATAGAAGTACAAGAATATATGTGTGTGTGTGTGTGTGTGTGTGTGTGTGTACCTGTGAATCCTCCGTCAGCGATGTTGAACATGAATCTGGTCTTTGCCTTCTTCTTCTCCTCGCTGGCGGCGGCTCCAGCGGCGGTGGCGGCGGCTCCGGTTGCCGTGGCGGCGCTCTCCTTGCTGCTGTCTCCGTTCTGCAGTTTGGTCGCCTCCTCCGGCTTCGGAGCCTCCTTCTCCTCCTTCAGATCTGCAGCTGGAGAACGAAACGGGACATGATTAAGAGACGGAGACGACCGGCGTGAAAGAGACGGAGATAAAACCCTGAGAGCCGACTGGGAGTTATACTTCATAAGAAACATAATGGAAGATATTTTTCCTGTTTATTTACCCTCTAAAGGCAACAACCCAACACCAAAATAACAATTTATCACAGCTAGAAAACTGAAATGATCCAATTTCGTGACAAACATTCAGTGAAAAAAAGTGACAAAATCACTAATTTCAGACGATTAAAACTAATTAATCAGAAATAATTTGGGCAAATACAGTCTGCACAGGAAATAATGCTCTGATGAACATTTATATTCATTGTTTTAAAGAATAAATCTTTGTCTTTTACAAACATTCGGTGAAACTTCTTCTGAGCTGCAGGCTGTTTACACAGAACAGAGAGGAGAGGACAAGTTGTGGGCACTTGAAGAGATGTTGCATAATTTAAATTCCATGTGTTGTTTTTTCTTCTTTATGATTTATTTCATAATAAATGTTTAACTGCATTTTTTAGCGCTTACTTCTAGTCATGACTGTGTGCTGTTTCCACAGAGCTGCAGGACTTTTATAATCGAGTGAGAAACGAGGCCCCAGTGAGTAAAATGTGACAATAAATAAATGTGAAATAATGCCCTGCTTAACCTGCTGCCCCTGCGACCCGGCCCCGGATAAGCGGAGGAAAATGAATGGATGGTCGGATGAAGCTGACAGGCTTCAGAGTTAAAGTGTCCTGTGTGAAAGATTTATAAAGAAGCGTTGTTGGTACCTTTCTTCTCGTCTGCAGGAGGACTGGTGTCCATCTTTTCTGTCTTTTCTTCTTTCTTTTCTTCTGCTGCAAAACACAGAGAGACAAAATATTTTTTTTTAAAAAAAGGAGAAAATAAAATAAAAACAGCAGAGACTTTAACTGGACCTGAAGGAGATGCGATTAGTTAAACCTTTTCAATCTGTGCTACACATGTTTGGACCTGGTTGTGCTTCTGTTTTTGATTTAAATATTTGTATATTTCATGTCTTCACTTATTCTGCTGAATATGCATTATTTGTTTTACATGTCTGTATTTCTTTTCATTCTTTTCATTCTTGCAAGTATTTCCAGTATTTCTACCGACAGAATAAAACCAAAATTAATCAGGTTTCCATGTGTGCACCTGCAGAAAGTTGATAAACTGGCTTCCTGTGGTGAATAGAGTCCTTTACCTTTGACTTCGGGCTCCTCAGGTTTGACCTCTGACCCCTCCGTCTTGGCCTCAGCAGGAGACTTGGTCTCCTCCGCTCCTTCTGGACTCTTCTTCTCTCCCTCTGCCTCGTCCTCCTTCTCTTTCTCTTTCTCCTTCTCCTTCTCTCCCTCCTTCTCCTTCTCCGTTTCAGCCTCTCCGTTGCTGGGTTTGTCCGTCTCCATCGGCTCCTCGCCGTTCTTTTTGCTCTCCTGCTCGGCGGGCGGACTCTTCTCGTCGTCGTCGGGGATGGCTATCACCTGGAGGAGACGCGGAGGGAGTTAGGAGACGCATCTCGGGAGATTAACACACATTCAGAGTTCATGTTCTCAGGCTTTGTGTCTTTACCTCGTTGTTGGTCTTGGGCGGCTCTTTGCCGTTCTTCTCCGCCTCGACGTCTTTCTTCACCTCCTTCTCTGCCTCCTCGCTCTTCGAGGAGTCGTCGGCTGCAAACACAAACACGTTTAATTATGATTAAAGTAAGACCAAGATATGGGATCTTTGAGAGTGATGCCGATATGGCATGGCGGCTGATTTTTTGAGCTGGAATAAAAAATAAAACCTTTTTTTTTAATGTGGATCTGATCCATCACCACTCTCAGAGAGCTACTTCCTCAAACATTAACTTTATTAAATAATATTTAACATTATACAAACTATTACAACGTCAGCCAATTCCATATATGATAACTGAGAAAATGAAGAAAACAAACAGCTAAATAAACATCATTACTGATCAGTTTGTCAATTTCTGACTTTTTAAGAAGAAAAAAAAAGAAAAAAATGGCATGGCAATCAACATTTTCTGCATTTTATATTGTTATATATATATACACAGCATATACACTGATAACTATATGTCTTCGTGTGTGTGTGTGTGTGTGTGTGTGTTACCTGGAGCAGGCGTGTTGGGCTGTGTGTCTGCGGGGGTCCCGGTGGACGGGGTCTTCCCGGGGGAGTCGGGCTGAGCGGCGGCCTTCTTCTCCTCCAGCTCGGCCATCCAGGGCATCGA
The DNA here is from genome assembly GCF_030273125.1 of Centropristis striata. Lineage (NCBI taxonomy): Eukaryota > Metazoa > Chordata > Actinopteri > Perciformes > Serranidae > Centropristis > Centropristis striata. Next base: position 31,487,753 of record NC_081530.1, read on the forward strand.
CCACTGACCGTTCACATGCTCGAACTCCTGAACCTGAAAACACAACAGACGTCTCAATAAGACGACTCGTCACCTTCCAACACATCTCTGCTGTTATAAAGAGCTCAAACATCACCAAGAAAGTTTCTACGACACTAAGGCTGAAAATAGTGTTAGGAGTTGAATTCCCCCATTGTTTTTGATAAATAAATAACATTTTATCTGTTATTTCTTTAATTTTTTTTTTTTTTTCCCACTGCCGATTATTCTTTTTCTTCCCCGTTCTCACTCTGACCTGCAACGCAAATCAATTTCTCTCAATGGGTAATAAAGTCAAGCATTCAAACGACTTAAAGATATTATATTAAAGAAAAGTAACAAAAAAACAGATAAAAATGGTAAATTTTCTAATTTAATAAGCTGGAACTATTGAAACATTTTGCTTGAAAAAACAACAACACATGCCCAACTACAGACATTTATATTTATTTATTCATGTTATGTATTTACTTTTTGCCTCCATACCTCTCTGGATGTAAATAGTTAAATTGTATGGTTTTGTTTTCTCTTTTTTCTTTACATATTCATATTATTAAAAGGGAATGGACAATGAACATTTGGAACAAGAAGCTATTGATACAAAACATTTGGCTCTGTACAAGTTTGATACTAACAGCTGTAAATCCATTTGTACTTGTCAATTGTTGTGAAATTTCCTAATAAAATGATCATTAAAAAAAGAAAGAAAAAAAACACATTATTAATCATCATAATCATTTCTTGACTATCAAAGTTGTTGTTTATTATTTTGTTGTTGTGAACATTATCCGAGCCAGCTGTTTAAAATAAAAACACTTCTTAAGAAGAATTTTGAGTTTATAGTTATTCTGCCTTTTACCGTCATTATTCTCTTTTTTCAGTAAAAATAAAAAACATTCGTCAAAGCTGCAGTATTTTTTACCTTCTTGCGGATGAGCGACATGACACCGATGCGGGTGAGGACGTGTTGCCGTGACAACCCTTCTCGGGGGACGCCGTCAGCGAAGGTCTCGGCGCCGTCGGCTCCGGGCTCGCAGAGGTGACGCATGAACAGAGAGACGTACGCCCTGAGGGACGAGAGTTAAAATATTTAGAAAATGACAGCTAATTATAAACTTATTTTTTGATATTTTAAATAAAAAAAAGAAATAGACGTAGGATAATGATGTTTACATCAATATAATGTCATTCATTTAAAATTGTAAAACTATATGCACTAAAAACACATCACATTCTGCACTCCTCTGTGAAGAATTTGTCTGTTAGGTGACAGACAAAAAAATTCAATGAAACTCCAACTGAACTGCGGGTTTACACAGAGCAGAGAGGAGAGGACAAGAGCGACTGTAGAAGTGTAAATAGTAGAAGAGCAAACTTTCTCATAAATATTTTTACCATTTGTGAGCACCTGGAAAATGTATATACAGATTCCATTTTATTAAACTTTTGTAAAATAAATTGGCAAAAAAATTCAACTTGCGTTGTTCCCACTTCTAGCCATGATTGTGCTAATTCCACAGAGCTGCAGCACTTATTCATATATTTTATATATTATAGTGAAAATACAAAGACACAGAGAGTGAAAAACGCCCTGAAACCACTTTGGGTACAACACATTTGAGGTACTTTGATTGTTGAGTATTTATTTTAGCTTTTTAATGATACTTTATACCATTAATCCACTCCAATTTAAACTGTAATAAAATAACCAAATTTATTCCACTACATTAATCTGCAGCTATACATTACAATAACAGTTGTAAATGTCATGTTTTAGATGAGTACCTCGACACTAAAAGGGGTAATTTCACTTAACCATACCACCAACAATGGTATTACACTTTTAACAACTAAAAGTAGTTTGCTAATCTCATAAAACATACTGGTATGGGAATCTAGGGGCTAGGAGCAAAAGGAAGCTCACAAAAATATAGGCTATATGCTATTCAGTTTAGATATTTTTTCCATTGAAAATGTGGTTATCTATAGTCAGATTGCAAGAGAAATACAGTAAGAATTTCAAGCATTTACAAGCACTTTATCCAAAATCCAAGCACTTTTCAAACCTTGAAATTCAACATTAAAATTCAAGCATTTTCAAGGATTTCAAGCACCCGTACGGACCCTGAATAAAGGAACACAGGGAGTAAATCACTTGTTTCCCCAGTTAGAGGAGGAGTATTTTGCTGCAGGTCTTACTTGAACTCTTTCTCAGATTTCCCTCGCAGGTCCCGGACCAGCCACTGGGTGGTGAAGGCGTCCTGGGGAGGCATCCCGTAGCGCATCACAGCGTTCAGGAAGGCCTTCCTCTGCCGAGAGTTGAAACCCAACACCTGGGAGGCACAGAGTCACGTCTCACTCACAGCAACTCAAACACTGCAGCACTTTTAAAAACGGGGAACCCAAAGCAGCTGCTCACCTCGATGTTGCCTCCCACCCTGGCCAGCAGGGGGGGCAGCGGCTTGTCTTTGTCGTTCCTCAGGCCCTTCCTGCTCGGCCTGCGAGAGTTGGCTGCAGAGAACAAACACATGTGGTGATTAAACGGAGAATAACAGAGGAAAGTGATCTGCATCACTTAGATCTTTATTTTCTGGACATGCAATTTGTTTGGTTGTTGCATTTGCTGTTGATATGAGCATAAAGAGACAATTTTGCTGAATATATCATTAATGTACAAAGACATTTCTAGATATTACACCTTTATAAAACAAGCATTACAGTATAAACGTGCAGAGTCTTCTAGGGTTGTCAAAAGTAACGATACTCAAAAAAGTATCGATACTAAAACGTTGTATCCGGATACAATACTCATTTTCAAAAGTATCGAGTGTCTGAAGCTTGTTATCATAGTTGCAGTTTATTTTTGCCCAACTGTTTTTTATTATAAATATTTAACCTGTGGTTCTGTTCATTTTTACATGTTGTATTTTTCTTGTTAATAAAAATATTTCTGTTCAATTTTGGGGTCTTTGTTTTTATCCTTGTGGTATCGAAAATGGTATCGAGTATCGAAAAATTTTCCTGAGTATCGGTATCGAGTTGAAAATTTTAGTATCATGACAACCCGAGAGTCTTCTAATCAAACATCTGGTGCAGAAACAAATCTGTGCTTTATAAATTAAACACCATTAAAACTACATCAAACGTACACATTACCTCTAAAGACAAACACAGATAACGCTTCTCACCTTCTGTTCGCTCGTCGAAGTCCTCGTCTCCCTCTTCAGACGCCACGGAGTAATCTGATTGGCCGTCGGACTGGTCATCCTGCCAGTCAGCTGCGGGATAAAAAGAAAAAAAAAAAGATATTTTATAACCGACCGTCCAGTTACGACTTCTGGAAACGTACTAATGAATGTTTTCATGAAGCTCTTTAAGAGGCCAGAGTGCTTTGTCACAAGAGTTTATTTTATGTATATACGCTTGAATCATCTCCTAAATCACTGGGAATTTAGTTTTTATACGAAATTACGAACTAATTTAATATAAAGAAACGAAGGCCGTAGTAATTTCCTGCAAATATGACAAAAACATCAGCAGGAAGACATAAAAGTTCACCGTTTTTGCATCTTGTTTTCCAACTAGAGGTCAGTATAGAAGCTGAAATATTTTGAGTATAAAAAGCCTTTGTGGCGCATATTAATAAAAACTCTCAGGCCCGAGAATCAGCCTTGAATTTCTAATCAACTTGAGCTGACATTATTCAAGTTTAGACCGTTTCATTCAGGCAATTTGTATAAAGCAGCTCGCATTTTAAGACTGTAAATTAACAAGTTTTCATAGATAAACATGTTTATTTTTCTTGCATAAAGATATGTTAATAAAACTATTTGATACTGTACTAAAACGTGAGTATCTATTTATTTGGTGCAATAAAACGCAGTGCAGTTAGAACATTATGAGAAAACGCAATAAATCGATATCCTGTGAGAACTACTTCTGGTAAAATGGCATTTTTCTGCATTCAGGATCACAAACGTGTCCCGAACGTCGTCTTTTCTCGTGACAAAGCATTTCCGAACCCCTTAAAAAAACCTTGTGAATGTTATTAGAAAAAGAGCAAAGATCACCTCTGTCCTTACCTCTGTCCTCTTGTGAGCCGTCGTTGTAGTTGACCTGCTTGCGGATGCGTTTGCCCTTGCCGAGGTTGCGAGCCAGATCCTCCTGCTGCTGCTCGTAGTGGTGACGCAGCAGCTTCTCCCAGTAGTCGGGATCCACGCTCTCCTCCTGCTTGATGATCTCTCGCTGCACCTCCTCCTCCTGAAGGAGCGGGGAGAAGACGGAGAAACAGGGAGGAGGGTTAGAGAGGAAAAGACTCAAATCTCACTCTGCTCTCACTGCCAGATTCAGTTTCCTCAAGATAGCAGCAAAAATATCAACCTGTACACATCTGAATTTAGTGGATCATTGCAAATTAATCCGGTAAAAAAAAAAAAAAAAAAAAGACACCAAACTTTTCACGTTTTGAGACACGACAAAGACCAAAACATGGCCAGAAACAAACAAGGTGAGACTCGTTTTTTTCTTTGTGAAATTGTGCCTCAAACTCAAAAAACAAAAATTACCTGGGGGCCACTGGAGGCAGTATCAAAATGACCAAAAAAAGACACAAAATTACTAAAAAAAAAAAAAAAAGACACAAAATGACCCAAAAAAGACACAAAATCACAAAAAAAAGACACAAAATTACCACATAAAAAAGACAAGATCACATTACTACGTCTTCCGCAGTGATTTCAAAGTTCTGCAAAAGTCCCATGTTGCATTGCGACACTCCCACATGTATTCTCATTTTGTGTGTCTTTTTTAGTCATTGTGTCTTTCTTTAGTTACTTTGTGTCTTTTTTGGTCATTTTGTGTCTTTTTTTTGTAATTTTGTGTCTTTTTTGGTCCTTTTGTGTCTTTTTTTGGTGATGATTTCAGTTCTGGAAAAGTCCCATGATGCATTGCGACACTCCCACATGTATTCTGATGCATTTCATTGGCCAAGAGACCGAAAAATAGGTGGAAAAAACTACAAATATTACAAAACGACGTATCCGCTTTCCCGGCTTTAATGGTAGAATAACGCAACAGCGGCCCCTGGTTTTAACGGTAGAAATGCGGCAATGCTTTCCCGTCTGAAACAGGTGAAGCAGGAAAGGAGGCGCTCACCTCCTCCTCCTCGTCTTTGACCACATACTGAGCCACTTTGAAGGAGCTCAGGTACTCGTTCATGCTCTGCAGCTCCGTGTCGTCCGTGGCGTCCTGGTTCCTGTCCAGCAGACGGTCGATGGCCTTGTCGTCGTAGTGAATGACGCTGCTGTCCTCCTCCTTGTTCTTGTTCTCGCCTGAACAAACAAACAAACAAACATCAGGTCATGTCTCTCTCTCCTCAGTGTCTTCATCCCGTCCCTCTCTGTCCTCAGATATATCTGCTTACGTTCAAACTCGTCCTTGAAGAGTTGCTCCGTTCCGAACTTGAGGATGTCGTCCAGCTCCTGTTTGGACATGGAGCCCGTCTTGGACCCCAGACCGGGTCGCACCACCAGGTGAGTCAACATCATCTTCTTCTTGGCGACCTGGAACCAGAAATGAGTTACTAAAGAGAAATAAAGTGTGACAGGTTCTTTCTAAAAATGTTTCACAGTTACTTTTTACTTCTCAAGTTGTGATTAAACTGGCTTTTTCCAGGGTTTGGTCTCAGTCTTGCAGGTAGATATAAGCACCAGTTGGCTGACTGTTTGACAGTAAACTCTGTTGAATGGTTGTGTTGCAGCGCTCCTGTTTACCTGAGTAATCCTCTCCTCCACCGAGGCCTTGGTGACGAAGCGGTAGATCATCACCTTCTTGTTCTGTCCGATACGATGAGCTCTGCTGAAGGCCTGGAACACAAACAGTCATCCACAGTCAAGTCAATCTCTGGCACGCAAAACAAATTGTCATTCAAAAAATTACTTAAGACACACTTGATGCCGTCCACCATATGACTGATTACTTATATGTTGAGATTTATTATTATTCATATTGCATTGCGACACTCCCACATGTATTCTCATTTAGTGCCTTTTTGGTAATTTTGTGTCTTTTTTTGGTAATTTTGTGTCTTTTTTTGGTCATTTTGTGTCCTTTTTTTAGTCATTTAGTCAGAAACAGTCATCGACAGTCAAGTCAATCTCTGGCACGCAAAACAAATTGTCATTCAAAAAATTACTTAAGACACACTTGATGACTGATTACTAATATGTTGAGATTTATCTTGTTTTTTACTTTATTTCTTTTCTCTGCTATATCTGTAACCTGATGATCCTTCCTTTTAAATGTTCTCTAATGAAATGATACATTATAAGTGAATACAGCTGATATTGACACCATAGACATCTGAATAAGGATTTTTACAGTATAACATTTATCGGGTAAATATGAATGTACAATTTTTTTTAACAGTATTGCATGTTTGTATTAATCGTGTTTGTTATTGTTTTTCTTGTAGGTACTGTTTTTGTTTATGTTGTTTGTTTGTCATGTTTTAAGTCTTTTTAGGGACCCCAGGAAGACTAGCAGTCACCAAGGCGTCAGCTAATGGGGATCCATTCAATAAACAACAAACAAACAATAAACAAGTATGAGCTTCACAACACAAGCTGAAGAAAGAGCTTTACAGTGACTATCAGAGTGAAATAAAATCAACTTCAGTATTAAAATAAACGTGAAAAAGCTGTAATATATCAATGGAAAAATGTAAGAATTCAGCAAAGATCTTTTCTAGATTTCTCCACCAAACTTGTCTCCAACTTTCACTTTCTGACCAGTGAAATGTGGTGGAGCTGGAGGGAGTTTGGAGCACTTTACCTGGATGTCGTTGTGTGGATTCCAGTCAGAGTCGTAGATGATGACGGTGTCGGCCGTGGCCAGGTTGATGCCCAGACCTCCGGCCCTCGTTGACAGCAGGAAGGCAAACTGCTGAGCACCAGGAGCTGAGAGGGAAACAGACAAACAAACAAGGAGGTTTACAAATATTATAGACGTACGTTGAGTCATCAGGTGCCTCATGTGTGACCAGGAACTTTGACAACGATCGTTCAAGTAAGAAAGTCACTAACAAGTTGTTAATTTGTGTGAAAGGTGGGAGGGTCGACTCTTTAAGAGAAGAAGATGACTGAAATAGGCATTTGAGAACTACATTCACTGACCAAAAAAAAGACACAAAAAGACCAAAAAGACACAAAATGACCAAAAAAGACAAAATGAGAAGACAGAATGACCAAAAAACCCCACAGAAGACACAAAATGACAAAAAAGACACAAAAAGAGACAAAATGACCAAAAAAAAGACACAAAAACACATGAAAAGGATTCAAAAATGGACAAAATAGCCCAAGACTTCAAACAATAGCGCAAAAACAAAACTCTGAAAAACTGACAGGCTCTCTATGGCTTGATACTTCTTGGGAGGGATTTAAAAGAACGTCGGATTCTAAAGGAAAGAATTGGGAGTCAGCAGAAAAGAAAACAGAGTTTGGTGCTCTCAGTCTCACCGTTGAAGCGATCGATAGCTTCCTGCCTCATGCCTCCAGTGATCCCTCCGTCGATCCTCTCGTACTTGTAACCTTCATTCTCCAGAAAGTCCTCAAGCAAGTCCAACATCTTGGTCATCTGCAGCAGGACACAGGAGACGTTTGTTAGGAAAAGAGGAGGAGAATTATAGCTGTTTTTCAGTTCAAATCCATCTTGTTGGAGTCTTAATGTTGGATGAATAACTGGATGAATATATTTGTCTAAGTACATTGTGATTGTTTCCTTTTGGACATTTTTGTTAACTGAAAAAGTTATAACATTTATAAGATGGAAGAGATCGTGTTCTCGTTCATGTTGCCTTTTTCTAACTGCAGAAAGAAATGGTCAAGGCTGACAGAAAAAATCCATCTGACTGAGACCGAACATTTCAAAAGAGAAAAAGCAAAAAGAGTTTCATGAGTCAGTACCAATAAAACCTAATAAAATAAAAACCGCTGGTGTTTTACCTGAGAGAAGATGAGCACTCTGTGTCCTCCGTCCTTCAGCTTCCTCATCATCTTCTGCAGTAACAGCAGTTTCCCAGCAGCTTTTGTGAGAGAGTTTCCATCGTACATCCCGTTGGGCATCTTTGGAGCTTCCTGTTCGGAGAAAACCATCAAACAATTAGTTATTGTAACAAACGGAAAGATTGGTCATGATATTTACAAGTAACGTTTCCTAAAAACGATAATATAACCAAATTAAATCAAGTAAAAATCAAGCAAATCAGACAATCTGAGTCTTGATTTAATGAGTTTAAATTTAACACATTCTTGCATTTCATTTTATGCAAACGTCTAAGAAAACCCATGTTTGTCGTACAATAGCAGCCGCGGGGAAGAGGTAGGGGTGGTTGCAGCATTTCTTGAGGTCCATGACGACGTTGAGCAGAGAAACCTGGTTTCCGCCTCCTTTTGTGTTCAGAGCCTCAAAGTTTTTCGTCAGGATGAATTTGTAGTATTTCCTGCAAACAGACGGAACACACGTTTAACAATCGTCTTGTCAGAACTTCTTCATTTGGACATAACTCTGGTGTTTTTGTTGGGACTAAAGGAGAGTCTGGACTGACTTCTGCATGGGGCTGAGCTCCACTCTGACGATGAGCTCCGTCTTTGAGGGCATGTGTTTGAAGACGTCGGCCTTCAGCCTCCTGAGCATGTGCGGACCCAGCATGTCGTGCAGCTTCTTGATCTGGTCTTCCTTCGCGATGTCGGCGAACTCCTCCAGAAAGACTTCCAGTTTACTGTGACAGAGAGGCAGACAGGCGGCTCAACTGACAGCCTCACTAATGGAACATTTTCCTTTCTTATTTTAATTTAAACACTTTTTAACAAACCTCAGAGTTACGTTCAATTAGTGTTTTTTGATTTGGAGAGCGACATGTATACACATCTGAGAAGTCACATGAAGCTAAACAGGATAGAAAAGCATGAAAAATGCATTTCTGCGACTCAAAATTGAGTTTATTTTTGCAGATTTTCCTCCAATCTTTGCTTTTGTGTTTGCATTACAGGATATTTTTAACCCTCCAGGATCTCCACACCAACAGAAGCAAAACAGCTACTAATTCTGCAAGTTACTTAGCAATTAATATGATTTGGAGACAGTCTTCCCTCCACAATAAGGGAATGTCCCACTTACTCTTCTTTTAAAGGCAATCTAAAACAATGGCTCAAATCACATCAAAAGTGTGACCACTAACTGGTCTTGACGACTTGAACATTACTTTTTATTGCATAGTTCTATCCTGTCTGGGTCTGCTATGTGTTGTCTCCCCTATTTGTATCTTACCTATGTTGTTATTGCTGTCTTTTATATTTGTATTTTTTTTTTTTTTTTTTTAGGGACTACGGATTCAAACTAGCAGCTTTGCTATAATCCGGCATATTTACAAAGATGTTTATCGATGTTCATTAATGTGCACTGTCCCTATCCAAAAATAAAGTATTAAAGTGAAGTAAAAAGAGCAGGAACAAGGCTCTCCAAACAGAACATTGACTATTGATGCATACATCATAGTGGAAAGCCTCTAAAACTTGTTCCTCTATAAAGGAAGATGTTGGTCCGGAGCCTACCTGAACCTCTCAGGTGTGAGGAAGTTGAGCAGGTGGAAAAGCTCCTCCAGGTTGTTCTGCAGAGGAGTTCCAGTCAGCAGCAGCTTGTGCTGCAGAGGGTAGTTGTTCAACACCCGGAAAAACTACAACAGCAAGAAAAACACCATGTTTTAGCTTCAGTTTCAAAAACAGTTTCTTCCCAAAAGCAATAACAACCCTGAACTCTCATGTGCACTGATTTTCATATGGACTCTATTACTGTGCAATATCCCTTTCTTTTTTTAAATACACTATAACTGGCAATGTGCAATAATTTGTGCAATAAATTGTTGAACACTGCATAGCATCATACCTGCTGTGCACCTTACCTCCCTTTCTTGCCTATGTTTACATTATATCGTATATATTTTCCTTTACATTTACTTGCCTAAGTATGTTTATGTTTATATTGTATATTTTTATATTTTATATACATTTCATTTATTGTTGCACTGCTTTTTGGAGTCAGCTCTCAAATCTTATTGTACATGTGTATAGTGACAATAAAGGCATTCTGTCTATTCTGATGCTCTGAAGCCACCATATTCATATGCATCCATCAATTCAAATCAAATAGTTTATTGTCATTATATAGGCAACTATACAACGAAAGTGAAAGTGCCACTGCATAAGGTGCATGACAATTATGACACTCATAACACAAAACAACATGAGTAAAAACATTTAAAAAATACAGAGCTAAAAAAGGACAAAAAACAAGAACAAGGACGTGTGATGTAATAAATAAGTATAAAAATAAATAAATGGCTGCTGAAAATGCTATAATTTATAGATGAGGTAGATTGAATGTTTTGCACATATCAATTGTGTTGCACATGTTCGTTTTATTGCATTAATTAGAGCATGTGGACTGTTAACCCATTGAAGCCTGGAAAGCGGACACGTCGTTTTGTAGTATTTGTATAAGCTCTCAAATACTTTTTGAATTTAATTTCTATCTGCTACAGAGGCTGAAAAATCTATTATTTAGTAGGAAGCATTGATACTTCTGTTGAATTTCCAGAAAAACGGTTTCAGGGGCTTATTTTAAAATCGCCCAGAGGTTTTACAGGCAGTTTTAGGCGTCAATGGGTTAAGCTGTAGTTGTGTGATGCTGTGTGTCCGTACCTTGGACTGGTTGTTCTTCAGCCTGTGGGCCTCGTCCACCACCAGGCAGGCCCAGTCTATGGAGCCCAGGATGGCCATGTCGATGGTGATCAGCTCGTAGGAGGTCAGCAGGACGTGGAACTTGATCGACGAGTCTTTCTGTTGGAGGAAATCAACAACAAAAAGAGGTTTAACGTCTATTACATGCTTTAGTTCTGTGCGGTTTCTCTCCCAGTGAGAATCATCTCTCACCTTCATCCTGGAGGCCTTCTTCCCTCCTCGGATGGCGTTGTCCTCGAAGGAGAACTCGTTCTCTCTGATGACGGCTCTGCTGTCTTTGTCTCCCACGTACGTCACCACGTACATGTCAGGAGCCCACATCTCAAACTCTCTCTCCCAGTTAATGATGGTGGAGAGCGGCGCGCTGACCAGGAACGGACCCTTAGAGTGACCCTGCAGGAGACAGGAGGTCCGGTTAAGTGGAAGTTCTGCATTTAATACACAATGTGTTAATATGCACATGGATTGGTTCATAATAGAAATACAGCAAATGTGAGCTGAAATTAGGAATGCAGAGAGGTACAAATGACTGGAACTACAAATCAAAAGGTAAAACATCAGCTTTCCTAAATATCTGAACACCTGATAAGAGCCTTTTGGCCAAAGTGGTGGCTACATTTGAAAATATCGATGCTCAAAATTTACTTCATGGTCCCAAGAATAAGTTGCATCAAAAATACTCATTTACAGAATGACAGAACCCTGAATTATGTTTACTAATTATGGCTGCAATCGATTAAAAACAATTAAATCAGACAATTATCTTCATTGATGAACTCTTCTATCTTTAAACTTTACTCCAAAGACAGGTGAGAATGACTTTTTATCCGTGCATTAGTTCAAAACCAGAAAAAATTATCATTGTTACCACCACAGAAGACTTAGAAGCCTGCAAATACCCAAATTTGAGAAGATGAACTGGATAATATTTGGCAAATTAATCAGTTTATAATTGATCAATTAATTAATCAATTATCAAAATAGCTGCAAATAAATTTACCGTCTTATTTTTAGACCTATGAGACTGAAAACTCTTCATCTCATCCTAATACTGTTAATAAAATTCAACATCTCCCCTAAGTCTGAACTTCACTGCATAAAATAGATAAAAATCCCTTTTGCACAGTGGATTGTTGTGCACCGACTGTTGCATATAGTGAAAAACAAAAACTGCAAGTAAAAAAAATGCATATGAAACCACACGTCTGAAAACATAAAAAACAAACAAAATTACTTAAAAAAAAAAAAATCAAATCCAAATAAAAATCTCTCCATGATCTCCTGCTGCTCTGGCAGGAAGTGTATTCTGGCCTCCCGCCTTCAGGTGGCAGCAGCTGCACACGTGCCCAGCCTCTGTGAGTGTTTACTGTTTGAGATTTAACTTAATGTCGTCAGATTTCACCTGACTTACACAAAATGGCTGAATGGCTGCCGGCCAATGGGACGCCAGCTCCCTGCAGACAGGGAGGCTCCCTCACCTCTGCAGAGCCACAACTGCATCAAAAAGGGTCAAATTAATCTTTTTAAACTAAAAGTGAAACTAATCTAATAAAGATTAAGAAGAGGACAAAGCTTTAGAGTCACAGTTTCACTTTAACTTTATGTGCTGCGGCTCTTGTTTCCAACAAAAGACGTACATGTGAAGTATTTCACCACAGAACCAGTGGATTCAGTTTCAGCGTGCGGCCCCCGGGGAGGTGTAACCTACATCTTTACAGTATAACCCCCATTCTCACAGCCACCCACCTCTTTATACAGCGAGTAGAGGAAGACGGCGGTCTGCACCGTCTTCCCCAGACCCATCTCGTCGGCCAGGATGGTGTCGGTGCCCTGAGCCCAGGAGAAGCGCAGCCAGTTGAGACCCTCCAGCTGGTAGGGGTGCAGCGTGCCCCCCGTGCTGTCCAGGTACTCCGGCTGGCGCTCAAACTTTATAGTTGGCTGGGAAGAGAAAAGACGGAAGAAGGGTTACTGTACAGCAGGGTTATTGTAGTTAACGAAAACTAACAAAATAACGAAAACTAGAATTGAAAAAACATTTGTTATCTGAAATAAAAATAAAAATGAGTTTTTGAAAAAACGATAACTAAGTGAAACTGAAACTTTGTGGTTACAAAACTAACTAAACTAACTAAAATTAGAGTGAAAATGTCCTTAGTTTTCATCTTTGTCAACTTTTTATATACGTAAACGATTTTGGTTGATATGAAATCTATTTCATCTATCTGGTTTTATGACTTAATAAATTTATTGGGGCTGAGATGGATCAGACAAAGGAAATAAAGGAACATTTATTGTGACTTTATTGAATATCACACCCAACACATACCTCATTACAAAAAACTAAAACTAACACTAAAACTAATAAAAACTAAACTAAAACTAAGCATTTTCTTAAAAATAAAAACGAATTAAAACTAGCAAACTCACAATAAAAACTAATTAAAACTAAATGAATTTGAAAACAAAAAATCACAACGAAATTAAAACTAACACTAATGAAAAATCCAAAACTATTATAACCTTGCTGTACAGCAGGGTTTCTACAAGATGCATTCACGTTAAAACCACTCAAAAATGTGTTTTCTTCAGTTTCTGTCTGACTTTACAGAGTTGTATGTGTGCAAAGTTTGTCACAAGAGAAGTGTTTTTTAACATTTCTCTACTGAAGAGGGAGATGTTTGTGCACTTCCCAACAATTTAGGATTCAAATGCATGCTGTGCAAGTGAGAAAAAACATTTAAAAAGCAGTAAAATAGTGATGTTGGATGATTTAATATTCCACAGATTTACCCTCATATGTGCATAAACCTCAGGTCCTGAACTATGAACAAAAATGTGAAATTATCTGTATCGAGGGGCAGGTAATTATTGTCGTCAGCTGGAATAAATCCATTTGGTGCATCCCTAAATAAAAGATAAATACTGCGGATTTTAGCCTTAAAAACTAGATATATGGTGAGTTATTGATGGTTCCTTTGTGGCCACATCTGCACAGACACTCTGTGAAATCTTAAATAATTATTCTCCAAACAAAACTAAACATATTTTCTGCAAATGAGGCGTCTGTTGGAGATTTTTCATCTCAGAACTGCAAGAGAAAAGTCTTCAGTTTGGGTTTAAAAGAGAGTTTCTGGAGATGTTACAACCAGAAAACCTTCAGTTCTGGGCTGAACTGTAGCCAACTTTTTATTCTTAACTTTAGATGGTGAGGACTTACGTCGACCACGGGGTTCTCTGGAGGTCTGTCGGGCCGCTTCACTCTTCCCTTCACCTTGATCTTCTTGCCGGGTTTGCCCTCGTCTCCCATCATCAGCTCTCTGCACACAAACACACACAGTTCATAGAGTAAAGCAGCACGTGTTGGTTTGCAGTTTAAAGGTGTGTTGTGCAGAGTGTGTGTGTCTCACCTGTGGTTCCAGTACTGCACCTTGTAGGTGTCAAAATCAGGGACGTCCATGTCGTCGGCCTCCCAGGTGGCCTGGTCGTACGCGATCTCTCTCCACTTGATCAGGTAGTGGACGTTATTCTTCCTGTCCACACTGAAACACAGCAAAGAGAAGGAAAAGTCAGGTCTGGTGAATGCTTCATGACACTGGAGTTGGTGTTCATTTCTTGCCCCAACAACGTTTTGCTTTCATTCTTTTAGAAATAAAACATATTTAGTTCATTTTTCTCGTACCAGCAGCCACAGTGAGGATACAGCAGTAAACAATCCTACACAGCCACCATGAAATCTAATTCTACAAATATTATAATTCTAATCTTATTATATTAGTGTGGCCTGATCTTTATAAATAGTGCAGGAGAACCAGATTTAAACAGACCGACCAGACAGCACGGTATTCAAAATGTCAACTTAGCAAGTGAAGCTTTGAACGTTTTGTTATCGCCTCACATTCATCAAATAAAACTCTTCATTTGTAAAAGACAAGCGTGTCGACACCTGCTGCAGCTGAGCCACAATCCAGCTGCAAATAAGTTATGGCCTTTATATCCTTTATGTGGCTCCTGACCACACAGAGCGTTTCAAAAAAGCCCTTGGCCTGCCTGATTCTGCAGACTTGCAGATTTTGAAGATTTTTTTTTTCTTTTCTGCAAAAAGAAAGTAGTAAATGTATTCAAATGTTTTTTTTTATGTCATTTTAAGTTGTGTTTATGGTTATTTTGTACTTGATTGTGCTGTAGCTTTTTAGACACAGTTATGAAACATCATGCATCAAAGATTTGTGGCTGTGATTGAGATGATAAATATATAAATATATAATTGGGAGTCTGCACAGACCATTTGTTTGGAAAACTTGCACGTCTTGATTTGCTCTGTAGACCGACTTCTGGAGAGCATTTGATAAAAGCCAGTGCCATATTTGCTACATTATCTTTAATAAATGTATCCTGCACCTTATATGAACACTAAAGTCATACAGCAATGGCTGGTGAATCAGAAGACAATGCTGAAAGGTGTAATAAAAAACAATGTTTAAACTACATTATGTCAATTGATCATGATGAGAATGAAACAACATTCACAAACAGACTGCTTGTTAATTCTGTCTCTTAAAAAGGTGATACTCTAATGTAGGAGACTGTCCTTGTAAACTTAAAGGTTGAATAAACAATAAAGTTAAAGATAGGAGAGAAAAATGAGATTGAGTGGTGCATCGTCTCAGGGGAACGTCTATACGTGAAGATAAATCAGCTGGGGCGTTTTATGAAAAGGTTATTTAACAACTGCTGCAGAGATTCTTCTGATAAAGATCCTGAAGGTTTTATTTTGACTGTTGTCTTCAATATTAGGAAGATAAAATGCAGCAAACGTACTTAAAAAGTATTGTAATTTAAAAAAAAACTTTTCTTCTTCAAATGAGTAAAGTTGCAGCATCGAAGGTCATCTGTGTAGCTTGTGTGTGTGTGTGTGTGTGTGTGTGTGTGTGTGTGAGCCGACCTGTGGTTGAGGATGCGGTGGATCATCAGCCACTCAAACTTGATCCCGAAGCGGAGGTATTTCTCCTCCAGCTGTGCGTACATGGGGTCCTTGTTCTTCCTCTTCACGCTCTTGTCCTCCTCTCCTTCTCCAAAGTCGATGGGCGGCGGGTCGTCCATGTCGTTCTTCCTCTGGTAGTTTCTGAACATCACCTGACAATGAAGCTCCAGCTGCAGGCAGAAAGAGAAAAAAAAGGTTCAGATTCTAGTCGTGCATAAGAACGAAACACAGTCTGTGTGTGTGTGTGTGTGTTCTTGTGCTTCCTACATAGTGAGGACAAGTTTTTAACCAACAGATTGAGGACATTTTTGCAAAGTGAGGACATTTCGTCCGGTCCTCACTTCTTTAAAGGCTTTTTTGAGAGTTCAGACTTTGTTTTAAGGGTTAAAGGTTACATGACAATGATAATTAACTGAAACTGTATTGTGTGGTTACAAAACTAACTAAAATCTTAGTAAAAAATGTCCTTCGTTTTTGTGTTTGTCAACTTTTTTCATACATAATGAAGATGGATAAGACAAAGGAAATAAAGGCAAAATTTACTGTGACCTCTTTTAATCTCCCACCCAACAAATACCTCATTACTAAAAAACAAAAACTAACACTAAAACAAATAAAAACTAAACTAAAACTAGCAAACTCACTGTAAAAACTCACTAAAACTAACTGAATTTGAAAACAAGAATTCACAACGAAATTAAAACTAAAACTAATGAAAAATCCAAAACTATTATAACCTTGCAAGGGAATTCACTATTACAATGAGGGACCTCACAAAGATAGAAGTACAAGAATGTGTGTGTGTGTGTGTGTGTGTGTGTGTGCTGACCTGCAGCTCTGTGACCCAGGAGCAGTGCCAGTACGACATGTTGGACCACTTGGCGAAGAACTCCCTCTCGGGCCGCCCTGCCAGCGGGGCGGGGTCCGGGGCGTCGGCCGCCAGGTCCGGGGGCCGAGGGACCGGTGTGGGAGGAGGGGGGTCGCCCCACCGCCACGTCAGGATCTTCTGCACCTTCCCCTTCATGGGGGGACACTACAGGGGGAGAATAAAAGATATACAGTTATCAAACTTGTAAACATATGCACATACATACATTTCAGGTTATAATTACACCTACAGCTACAATTAAATCAGATATTTGTCTTTGTTGATGAATCCTTTGGTCTCATTTACTCAAAAGACAGAAGATATTTTCAAATTTTAAATTTTTTATCTGTGCATTAGTCCAAAACCTGAAAAAAATATTCAATTTACCATCACAAAAGACCGAAACCTGCAAATATTCAAATCTGAGAAGCTGGAACCAGTTTATATTTGGTAATTCTGCTTCAAACTAATCACAATTTATCAATTAATTAACTGATTATCATAGTTTCATATACGTTTAATTCCACATGTTCCATACGGCTGAACTTAACTGCATTAAAATGGTTTTGTAAACATATAGACTTATTCCAAATTTGATGCTGCTTATCCAAGCTCAGGTCACTGTGGGGCTGAGAGGGAATTGGGTTTGATACATTCTGGTTTTGTTTACATTTAACACTGTGTGCAAACTTTTTTTGAATCTCAATTGTATACAAAGTATGTGCAGAAGTGCAGTATGTTTTGTGACATTTCACAGTCAAAATGAATAAATCAAGACAATATTTATCAGATTTCTTTACAAGAAAAACGCATTCAAGGCTGCAACTAATGATAATTAATGTTTTAGTTTTTAATCTGGCACTTATTTTCTTTCTTCATGCACGTTTTGATAAATCGACATATATCAAACTGATTGAAACTTAATTCTTGTTCAACTTCTTCAGCACAACAAATAATTGCTGGTTGCAGCTCTTCTTTCATGTGCTAACATTTCACTGAAAAATGTCTCAAATCTCTCAAAACGAGGTGGATGCAACAGAATCTGCTTCATGTTTTACTGGTTAGAATCTTTTCATGTTCCTTTGATTTGGTTTGTGGAATAATCAAGTCTTGCTGACTTAAACAATGACAAAAACAACCTCCTGGATCCATAAAATACCTTTTCTAATCAAGCAGCGTCGGGCAGAAACAGCAGAAATATCCACTGGATCGATAAATAAACTTTCCTGCTTGTCAGCCGCTCTGATGTCACATCAATCACAGCGTCTGACCAGCCGACTCACCGTGCAGCGCGGGCAGATCCACTCTCCGTTGGGGATCTCCGGCAGCGGCGGGTTGAGGCAGTGGATGTGGTACGACGAGGGGCACGAGTCGCAGCAGAGGAGCTCTCCTCCGTCTTTGCACACTCTGCAGAACTCCATGTGGTGGTCGTCCTCCTCCATCTCTCCAGTGTCGCCGTTGTCCTCCTCGCCTTCGGAGCCCTCCTCCCGCGCCTCCCACTGGATGCCCTCCTTCTCCTGGAAGAAAAAAAAAGGAAAATGTCAGGTGTTTTACACTCAAAACACACTCTTAACCCATTGAAGCCTGACAAGCGGATACGTCGTTTTGTAGTATTTGTATAAGCTCTCAAATACTTTTTGAATTTCATTTCTATCTGCTACAGAGGCTGAAAAATCTATTATTTAGTAGAAGCTGTTGAATTTCCAGAAAAACTTCAGGTTTTAGGGGGGTATTTTAAAATCACCCAGAGGTTTTACAGGCATTTTAGGCCTCAATGGGTTAAAACAACATTTTTGATTTGAAGATACTGTTTTTTGTTAAAAGATTTGGTGGGAAGGTTTTTTTTTGGTGTCGTTGTGTTAAAATTGTATGATAATTTTTCAGTAATTTAAGTTGGCCAAGAGAAACATTCTGCAGCCTCCTGGCTTTGTTTTCAGGCTTTAGAGAATCAAGCCTGTGACAGAAAAAGTTACTTATCTCCAAAAAAAAGGAAGACATGCTTCTCAGAAAGCAAGTCGGACAATCAACACACAAAAAAGTGTCTATATCAGCAAAAAAAAAATTCAGAGAAGAACAGAAAATGTAAACAGTTACGGTTAGTTCAGGTTCGTGTTTATGTAGCAAGCAAGAGCCTCAATTCACAGTATTTAATTTCAAAAAGCGTTACAGGCCACAAGTCTGCAAAGGAAACAGGACGATGATTCACAGAATTGGAGATGACAATCAAGATGATTGAAAAGAATGACCAGTACTCATAAAGGTTAAAGCTGCTAGATAAGAAATTACAGGAAAAACAGCTTTAAAAGTGACATATTTTATCTGTAGATAAGTTTAAGGACATCATGTGGATTTTGAAAAATAACTCATAATACTGCTTGTAATATACACTACCAGTCAAAAGTTTTAGAACACCCCATTTTTTCCAGTTTTTTATTGAAATTCAAGCAGTTCAAGTCAAATGAACAGCTTGAAAGGGTACAAAGGTAAGTGGTGAATTCTTTTCATGTCTTTGTAAGTCATTTTGTGTCTTTTTTTGGTCATTTTGTGTCTATTTTTTGTCCTTTAGTCCAACATAAAATGTGATTTTGAATCTTTTTTTTACTTTCAAAACACTATCATGCTCAATAAAGAATTTTAAATGTTGCAAATGTGCATTAATTTCAGAGTACACTCAGACATTAAAGTGCATAATTTTCAATTAAATTCTGGAAAAGTTGGTGTGTTATAAAACTTTTGACCAGTAGTGTAAGTACCTGAAACATTTAAAGAAGTGTTAAATTTGTGAATAGTATCTGGTGCTTTTAAAGAGTACTAGCGCTAATGTTTGAGAGTCACAAAGATCATTTTGACACGTTCCTTTAAGAGGAGGAAGAGTCGTGTTGCTTACACAGTGTGGGCAGCTCCAGGTGCCTTCGGGGGCTTTCTCCATGTCGGGGTCCAGGCAGACCATGTGGTACGCTCGGGGACAGGTGTCACACAGGATGATCTCTCCGCCCTGCTGGCAAACCTCACAGTAGTCCTGGTGGTCCGTCTCATAGCCGTCACCGTCCTCTGCTTCTGGTTTACAGGAAGAAAATTCACTTTCACACCTCCAAACATCACACGTTTAACCCGAGACACAGGATGTGATCCAGGCTCGGCATTCATGACCTTCTGCTGTTTGTGGTTGGTGTTTGCGAGAGGAAAACCCACTCGGTGAGTCATCGTTTCCCCTTCAATAACACATTTCTCCAACAACACCAACAGACTGAAATTGAAGTGTTTCACAGTGGAAATATAAACATATATTTTGGAGAACAAAACATGCTCAGACTCATAAACATGGAACCAAAACACACAATTAAGAGTTTTACATTTTGTCAGAGCAGCTCTGCAAAAAAAAACACACAAATTATGTTGTGTTTTTTTCCAAAAATGTCAGATTTAACGGGCTAAATGTTGGTGGGGCCTTGTACTTCATGTCCTCAGATTCTCAACAAAACAGCTGCCGTGAAAAGGATTTCCACGCTGAAGCGGCCGCGTCCCAGCGAGGACTTGTTGACCTCTTTCAGTCACCGATTTGATTTCACGTGTGACGTCGTCCGAGCGGCTGCAGAGGATGCGTCAGTAGGCGACAACCCAGACCAAGATGTCGTCCTTCTAAATATACTCGTAACTCAGCTGACTCAGTCACAGTGACTAATGTGTGTGTGTGTGCAACACCTCCTCCTGTTGTTGTGCATTCCACAGACTTTTAATGCTTTACTGTGCACGCAGTCATTACCAACACCACTGTGTGTTTAACCCACAATCTGCAACCTGTAGCTGTAACTGCAGCCGCTCACACCTCAGCAGGTAGAGCTCTGAGTCAGCAGGGCGACGGGTTCCAGCCCAAACAAAAGCATCACATACCTGGAGAGTGAGTACATACCTTTCTTTTTCTTGGGTTTGCTCTTGGACGGCTTCTTTTTGCTGCGGCTGCTGCGGCTGTTGGATCCCTCCGAGACGGAGACGCTGTTCATGCTGCTGTCCTCGAAATCGCTGTCCACTTCAGGCTCGTCCTCCTCGCTCTGCGCGACACAAGAGACAAACTTCTTGTAGGAAAACAGCTCGTTGTACTCGAGTGCATGTAGGCGTACAAGTGTGTGCAAGAGGCAGGAGACAGAGAGGAGGAGAGGTGAATCTCACCGAGGAGCGTTTCCTCTTGCTGTTGAAGCCTCCCAGTTTGATTTTGAGAGGAGCCACTTTCTTGGTCTTGGCGTTATTCTTCTTCTCTTGTGGTTTCGGTGTAGGTTTTGACTTCTTGCGGGCGTTGGGACCTGCAGACAGAAAACAGAAAGGTCTTGTAGTCACTGACACACAGAGGTCTGGTGAATACGGATCAATATCAGCCTGAAATCCACAAAGTTTGACTCATTTCCCTCTTTTAGCAGAAACATAAGTGTAAAATCCAACCCAGCTTTGATATTTCAGATGCTGTTACTCCGTCTCCACTGTACCTTTGCCTTCCTTTGTCTTGGCCTTGCGTAGCGGGGGCTGAGGGGGCTGCTGAGCCTCTACTGGGGCGGCCGGTGCTGCAGCAGCAGCAGCAGCAGCAGCAGGTGGAGCGACCTCCGCCACCATGTTGTCGACTGCTGCCGGTACGTTGGCGGTGGCCAGCGCTGCGTTGGCAGCGGCGGCTCCTCTCAGGGGGTTGTTAGTGCTGAACTCACGCCACTTGGCGCCCAGAACCATCATCATCTTGGACACGGCGATCTTGGGGTTCTTGGCTGCGATGAGCGGCCTGGAGGTGAGGGGAACGGAAATGATCAAATGTGTTCTCATTCATCTTCAGCATGAAACAAACATTCATATTTCAGAGCCAGTGGTTTGTGTTTGTACCTGACGAACTGGCTGAAGGCCTTGTAGTTGGTCAGAGAGCGGTAGTCCTCCTCGGTGAAGACGTGGTCGATGTCCTCCATGCCCCAGTCATCGAGCAGCTGGGACGAAGACTTCGGCTCCTACAGGAAACGACAAGAAGCTTCATTAACATCAGAGACACAAGTAAATGATTTTAAGATTAATAGAAAAACAGCAATTGTGCAGCAAAACTGCACGATGCATGTTCAAAAAGACTAGATTTTTCTTAATAACCGTTCACCCAGTCGACTTCAGACTTGGTGGCTGTGATGCTGATTGGACCCAAAGAAGTGCAATCTGTATATTCATTAGTAGTGCATTATCTGCACGCTGTTAACTGTAACACTGCAGAATTACATGCTGGGTACAGCTCGCTCTCCGTCTCTCAGAACAGATAAAGAAAGAGAAGACATTGCTGCAAACTCAATCAGTGAGGTAACTTTTAAAAATACATACTTTTCTTCCAGGAAATAGCCTGGTCCCATTAACCGTCAATGTTAGTAAATGACGTGTTCACATGCAATCGACCACAGACTACAGAGGGTTGTGCAACGGTTTTCTTTCACAGCATTATTTAGGATCTCGACTTTTCAAACTAAGGCACCTTCATTCGTTTCACAGCATCTAGACTTGTGTTTTGTTTTTGGGCCTTATCCATTTTTTGTAACATCCTTGAACTAAATGGTACCGAAGTTCTTTTAGAGTGGTAATTTGTTCTCCAGTAAGCTGCGGAGGCAAAGCTATCAACACGTTCCGGTACAGGAACAATTTCAACAGGCACTGCACTAGTTTTAAAAAAGTACATGCACCTGAAATCACTACACCACCACTTTAACTCATCAGGTGAGGAGTTCTCAATACTGATCAGTTGATTAGATGAGCAGAGTGGAGGAGAACCTGGTTCAGCAGACGAGTCCCAACATGTTCAAAACTGTTCTGCCCTTAATTCAATATGTGCAAAAGAGACAACGTGACTACTTTTAAATATTATTTAAAAAAAAAAAAAAACTGATTTTAGGTCAGAAGCTGCAGCTGGATGATTTACAGCATCGACTGATCACGAACTGACGGAGTGACGAACAAACGCGTCCTTTCAAAACACTAAACTGCAGTTTTCTATATGGAACGGTGTCCTTGTGCATCACAATAGCCAATCCTTCCAACTCTTACAAAAACTCTTTTGTTGCCTCCCTGCAGCATGTCAGCAGCCATTATTCCACTTCACAAAATATACAAAATGATCCTGACACAGATGACATAACATCTGGAATAATGGTGACTTTTTTGTTATTAATATTTATTTTACGTTGACTCTACATCATGGTTATGAGGTTAAATTCTTTGAACACAGCAACCTGCCCGCCGCTTTGAAAGCCATATTTTATATTAATAAATATATATTTTAAACTGCCAAGATGACCATATTCATCATAGCCACAAACTGTAAAAATAGATATTATTAGATTTTCCAATTTTGAATGGTTCTTGAACAAATCGTGCGTGCTTAATGTTTCTATCAGAAAAAATAACCAAATATTACCTTTAAATTAGTTGATTTTAGGGAATAAAAAGACGCCAAAATCAATATATTGGCCAATATTCATGTTTAGGGGTGGGCGATATTACTATATATCGTAAAAACCTTAAAAAATGTTTTATTTTTCTACGTAATGTTCTATCACATTGGTGAAAAAACAGAAACTGAACTGCATTAAGTAAACATTAATGCTGATTCGTTGATGTGGGTATTTCATAATTCATACAGACTATTATTTATAAAATAATTAACAAAAAAACATCATTATGTATATATGAAATTACCTATATATGTCAGGATCGGAAATGTCACCAAGCCCTATATACACAAATTAATCAAATTATATAAACACACTTCAGAGTGTTTGCCCATCACAATTATAAATGTCAATTGCAGTTTTTCTCTCTATATTCCGGCTGATAAATAAACCGATTTCTTGAAGGTTTGAGCTTCATCCAGCAAGAAGTTTAAAGGGCCTGAGCAGTAATTTCAGCCACTACTAGTTTTCTTGTAAACCTCCTCCTTCTCACCAAAAAAATAAATAAAAAGTGCTCCTCATTTCGTCGTCTTACAGTTCTGGCTGCAGACTGGATTTGAGGGCGGCTCTGACAATGAATCAAAACTGTGTTTATCTAACCAAAAAGAAAAAGGGTCAAGAGCGCAGTGCGGTGCGGCGCTAGGCGGGGTTGCCATGGTAACAGCATATATGCCTTACAACACCCGCCCCAGACACACACACACACACACTTACACACCCCACGCCACCCCTTGCATAAGTGTCATTAACTAGAAGGCCCCCTATTGGCCGGCGGGCTGCGAGTCCAGCAGACACAGCTCTTTGTTTAACCATCTCTCATATCACATCTCTGTTTGTCAGACGGGGAGCGACTCCATTACAGGTACACAGTCAAGAGGCGCTCAACATGGAGCGAAGAAAGGGCTCTTAGAAAAGTTAGAGTCCAAAAAAAAAAAAGAAAAAATTTAGAAAAAATTAGGAGTAGAAGAAGAGAAAGAGAAATTTGAGTCTTAGAGATGGGAGTAAACCGCAGACGCTCGACATTTTAAGCACAAAAGGAACACGCGGCAGCTTCATGTCGCTTCTGTGTGAGCTTTGTTTGGTTTGGTCACAAAGCACCCTTTAAAGAAAAGGAACACGCTAGTGGTTTTTACATGTTTTGACCCAATAACTCCAGCTCACAAGCTTCACATCACAGCTTATTATTGCTGTAGCTTAGAAATTTAAATGCACTTTTTCCTGTATGATCTGTAGGTAATAAAGTGGAGACTTTAACACACAGAAATGTGTCTGCAAATATTAAACAAACATTTAAGAGTCTGCAGAATGTTAATAAGGTCACCAAAAATCTTACTATACATAATGTTTGATTAGTGAGCCAACGTTGCAAAGAGGGATATTTTCCTACACACAATACAAATCAAACAGACGCAGAAATAGAAAAATATGATTTCATATTCATTTAAATAGAAGATCCAGTCTGCAAATGTTTCCCTATATATTATACTATACTTTATATTTTAGTTATTTACCAACTGTAATACAAATAAATGTAAATGCAGCTGCAATATGCTTGTTTTAAATGTTTTACATCAATCACCACTTGAAATTATACTTCCTCTTAATTGCAGAATTGATGAATATTAGACGTGCATTAACTCACTGCAATGCATCGTTTTGATTAGATCCACACAATAATGCATAAAGTCCTATAACTACTTATGATTCTTGAGTTTTCTGGGGTCGGTGAAGACTTTAGTTACTGTCCGACTACGATGCAAATCTTGTGTCAGAGAAGAATTCAGCACAGAGTTTTTATCTTTTCTCCAAGATTTAACCCATTGACGCCTAAAACTTCCTGTAAAAACCTCTGGGCGATTTTAAAATAAGCCCCTAAAACCCGAAGTTTTTCTGGAAATTCAACAGAAGTGTCAACGCTTCTACTAAATAATAGATTTTTCAGCCTCTGTAGCAGATAGAAATGAAATTCAAAAAGTATTTGAGAGCTTATACAAATACTACAAAACGTATCCGCTTTCCAGGCTTCAATGGGTTAAACCATCATCGCTGCAGATGTGTGTGTTGAGCAACTTTAAAAACAAAACCCTGGTTGGTTTTTTCCTCACCGAGAAGTCGTCGTCATCGTCGTCTTCGTCCTCCTCGGGCTCCGGCTCCTTCTTCTTGGAGCTGCTCCTCTCCGCCCCGGAGCTGCTCCTCTTCTTCTCTTTGCCGCTGCTGGCTCTCTTCTTCTTCTTGCGTCCTGGAGTGTAGTCGCTGCCCTCGCTGTCGGAGCGCTGGGCAGGGACGCCATCTTCAGCGTCCTCCACCACGCCCACGTCCATGGGCTCCGGGGAGCTGATGGGAAGCTCCTGGGACAAGGAGCGAGAAGACAGGAGTTAGAAACAAGGGCGAGAAAATGCTTGAGGATAATGAGAACGGGACAGGGAAACAGGCCTCTGGAATTATTGTGCAGAATCAGTACATAATTCAGATATAGCAGGTGTATTTTCCAAACTTTACTACATCAGCTGCCATATCTGTAATCATTTCCCTCTAAAATCTGTATGTGTCCCAAAAACAAACAAAAAACAGCCACGCTGGTCGGGCTGTAGACAAGAGCACAAAAAACTGCAAAGTATAACCTTTTTTGTAAAAGATAGATGAAATATAATTCAACTAACTTCCAAAAAGGGAAGACAGAATGGCTGTCAGCTTGACATTTAAAGTCAAAGTCATTTTTATCTTAATCATAAAGATAATCGTTCTGTCTGCACTTCAGACGTCTTCCATTCCCCTCGTCCTTTCTGGAGGAAAAAGACAGTCTTGTGCAGCTTTTTCAAGCACTTTCAAGGTAAATAAATCAAATATTTGCAGACTCTCAAGGTCTTTATCATCACATCTATATTGTTACTATGAATGCAATTGCAAAAGATTTAGAGAAAAGAGTTTAGAGGTTTATTTTAAACCCACAGCAAATCAATGCATGTTGTCTTTTTGCTGATTTTACCAGATGTTCTAATCATGATTATGATTTAGTGCTTGCTAATTGCCACAGTAATGGATCAACAGATGACTTATTTAGCTGTAAATGATAGGTGAACACATAAGAAGTTTTGACTTTCAAATAAATTATGATGTGATCGTTGAATTTCAAATATTAAAATATATTTTGTTTACATGAATGATTGTGTGGGTGAAACACCAGCTTCGGTTGAAAATGAAACATTTTCAACGATTTCTAACCTTGAAAACATATCTGTTAAAATTCAGCATGTGCAAGACTTTTTTGAGACTTATTACGATCCCTGAAGTAACAAATATGCCATAGAAAAAGTTATTGAAAGTAAAATCATCATCATCTCTAGAATGTGAAAGTGACTGGAGACGGAAAAAATGCAAGGAATAATTCAGCAGATTTGAGCCTACACAATGTAAAAAAAATGTCATATGCACAATAAGGAAATATGAGCTTAATAAATTAAAGGTTGTGTCTATTGAATTCTACCATAAAAGGGCAGGAAGACCAGCATCATGTGTTGAACCAGCATCACTCTGACTTAGATGACAAACTCTGCAGACAGTCGTGCTTCTTGTTGTGTGTAGAAGTTTCACATTCTTTAGTTTTAGAAACAATAATCTGTATCTTTACCTCTCTGCGTGACCGCCTCTTGCTGCCCTTGCTCTCTTTGCTCTTCTTGGCCTTCTTCTTCTTCTTCACTTTGGGAGTCTCATTCTCCGAGATCTCCTCTTCCTCGTCATCTGCAAATCAGGCCAGTGGAGACAAGTCATGTTTAAAGATATGCAGATGAGTGACTGTGTGTGTGTGTGTGTGTGTGTGTGTGTGTGTGTGTGTGTGTGTGTGTGTCGGGGTATGTGGGCCATGTGATAGCATTACTGAACAGGGAGCTGTGCACATTAGCAGACACTTGCATATCCTGCTGTGAACAAAACAAACAGGCGGCTGCTTCAGTTTGTTTACTTTCTCAGCCAAATCAGCAGGTAAACAATCTGTCATGGAGCAGCTTCTTCCACCTGAACTCAATGTTTTATTATATACGGTTCATTCAGGATGATTCTCTATTAAAGAATACCGTCACAGGCTGGAATGACTTAATATAAAGAGGGATTGGTTTGCATTAATGGCGTGGCATGATTCAACGATTGTTCATTTTGTAATAAAAGCACCATGTTTAACAGATTGATTGGTTGATATATAAACTGGTTATTGGACCATCACAGGCTCACACCCTGGTGGCCATGGCAGCCATTTTTAAAGGTGGCAACCAATGGTTGGTCAAACTTGCCCATCCCATTGAAACCACATGCAATTAATACATAATCTAGATTAAAAAATGATAAATTATATGTGTTAATAGCTATGATGATCAACTGTCATGATCAAGATGTGTTCATACAACCATTGTGTGAGATACGTCATGTCATTGTATCTGTATTTGATTAAAAAAAAAACCAACAACCTGTCTCTGTATCTGTATAGAATACTGAGAATGACTCCAAGATTCACACTGAAAGTCACTTTTAAATTGTAAATATTGTATTTTCTAACATTATATTGATTGGCAATTCAGTGTTTGTGCCTTTAAGAGCACCAAATAGATTTAAAATTACAATTCATTATCAAGAACTTTTCCATATCTGCGTCAATGATGTTTTTTTCCATGAGTAATATCCTGCAACTTTGGTTTCTATTGTATGATTTGTACTTTTCTGAATAATATATTTGGGTTTGTGTACATCCGTAGTTCATAGTATACAGGAATAACCCTGGCCTTTTCAAATGATTTAAACAGCTTTGTTAATTGCTTCACACATTGTTTGTTGATACATAACTGAACTGGCTACTGGCAGTGTGGAAGATCTCTGCCATGGTCATCAAAATGCCAATCTGCAATGTTCCCATATCCAGATTAAAGGCTGACACTCAGGAATCCTGAGGGTCACAGGGTTCCTTTGGGATCGGAGTTAATTTGACTATTTATCAAGCGACAGGAAAAGTCGATGGGAGAGGGCAAGATGGGAATATTATTAAGAATTTATCAGCTTTTAAATGTAAGAAAATATAGATTTCAGTCCTCAAAGTGTTAGAAACAGGCATCCAGCAGCCGGTGTTCATCATGAGAGGAATAGGGGACACTTGTCTAATGTGTTTTTTTATGTTTTTGGGTCTTTAGTGAAGGCATTTTGGGTCTAAACACGGGAATACGAGTTATTCTTCCAGGATTGTGAGAGACAGGAGTGAAAATCCACTCCCGTGTAACCCTCAAATACAGTTTTCTTTAAAAATATTAAGCCCTATATGCACCTAATTTGGCACTTTCATCACAATATAAAAAGGTATGGTATGGCGTCCCATTATGTTTTAATTATCACCATCAGGGTGTCATATTTTCCCTTTTGCGGGGAACAACTAACTGTTACTTTTTGCTTTTCAACACAAAGAGAGAACAAAGTCTGGGCTCGAGTGGGATAATTTAGCCCTGTTTCCACCCCTGCTAGGCTGCAACCACATTCACTTGGTGTCAAATGACATTTAAGTGGTCCATGATTAGATGGCTAGAATAAAAACCAGCACGAGTCCTGAGAACCAGGACTAGTGGAGGAGAAGCTGGTGGTTTGGGTTACTACCCCATTTTACAAGTTGTGCTTAGAGGGGGTGATTCAAATCCCATTTAGTCAATTGTTTTAAACTGTGTTTTACAACTGATTAGTCATTATGATTTCCAAAACCCTCTTGCAGGCGTCATGACAGAGAGGATCCCAGTCCGGTGTTTGGCACTGCCTCAGTGGCTCCAGAGTGAAGTGGTGTGCCACTCAGAGCCTATTAATGTAATTGACTATGGTAAAAAGTAAATGGCAAGCAGCCATTAAGATGCACCTGGTGAGGAAGGAGCTTTAATGTGATGAGCTTTTTAGGTCATATAAAGGAGACCAAGATCTGTGTGTGTGTATGTAGGAGGGTGTATAACTGGAAACAAGGGAAGAAAACGGTGTTTAAATATTGTTAAAATAAATCTAGAGCTCTGTGATAGTCGCTGTGATAGCGTTTTATACTTTTTGTTTGCATGCCCAGTTTCCCAAAAGCATATTCAGGCTAAAATGATCTTAATCCACAGACTTGCAGCGAGTATAAGATCAGGAAACAGGGCCCTGAGCTATAGATTCGAGACTTGAGTCACAAAATTGAGTATTCACAACTTGTCTTAGACGCATCTAGTAGAATCTCTGAACAACTACTACAGAGGATGAGCTGTGCAAAAAGAAAACACTATTTACAACACTTTAAAAAGGAAATTTTTCAATTATTGGGAAATCTTAATAATCCACATATGGAAACCAAAAAGACATACAACTCATTTTCATTTGCTAATTAGAACTTTTAACTTGAGTTGACAGGATTAAATAGATTACGCTGTTATTCAAATCAACGTAAAATTCATTACAAGCCATTTGTTTAAGCACAGACAAATTATTTCTAGTTCCAGATTCGTTAATGTGAAGTTTTGCCACTTTTCTCTGCTTTATATCACTATATTTGTGCCATAGCTTGACAAAAACATCTCTTGATAACTTGTACTCAGCAAAACTGTGATGACATCATTTTCTGACATCAACTCTATTGAGTCTATCAATAATTGAAGTTAGTTGCAGGTCTACTTGTGACTTGATTCATAAACATTTGTACTTTTGACTAAGTACATTTTCCCAAGTACTGTACTTGAGTTCAATTTTGGGGCACTTTTACCATTTATATTTTATGCTACTTTATACTTCTATTACCCTACATTTCAAAGGGAAATGTGCTTTTTTTTTTTTACTTCACTGCATTTCTCTGAGAGCTTTAGATTATTAATGTTGAATACAAACAACTAATAAATCCTAATTATGATATGTTAAACTACCCAGCAGTATACGCAGTAATTAAAAATGAGCTCCACCTTTACCAGCTGCAACAGCAAAGTGATGAACAAATTAATGCATCAATAATTATCGGGGTTCGTTCAGCCTTTGAAAAGTAAAATTCATGAACCTTTAAGGCAGCAAAACATTTGCAGACTCCTGAAGCCTTCATCTCATCCAAACTGTTATTAAATGCAATTTGTGAAAAAATAAAGTCACTTTATTGTACCAGGTGTTCACATTAACTTTGATTGTATGTTTTGATCACGATTATTTTATGCTTGTTAATTTCCAGAGACAGTACAGAGGACGATGAATGACAAGTGAACGAGGATCTAAAAAGTGAAGATTGTTGGTTTAGATGAGAGATTGTGTGGTTTAAACACCAGATTATGTTAGAATCAAGCATTTTCAAGGTGTATATTGAACTACAATCATATTCCTGGGCTTGAAAGCATAGTGGCTTAAATTAAGCAATTTCCAACATTAAATGAGCCATTCTGCATAATAACTACTTTTAATTTTAGTACTCGAGTTATGTTTCAATGCCAATAAATTTATACCCGTTCAAAGGTTTGACTGCAGCACTTTAACTTGGACCAGAGTGTTTTTACTTTGTGGTGTTACTAATTTTCCTAAAGATCTGAATACTTCTTGCAGCACTGCTAAATTTTCAGTTGCAGAGCCTTAAATCATGAAATGAAACCAAACAAAGATGGAGTATGATTTCATGCATTGACCTTATGTTCAAAAGTAACAATTATGTGCATTTACATCCAGAAATGTAAAGGATTTTGCACGTCATCAAAAGCTATCCATCATTTAATTATTGTTCATATAAATTAGGCCCAAAGTAGTTTTTTTTAGAGATTGTTTTTCACCTTTAGGGAGGGAGAGAGTGGACTAAATGCAGCAATGTGCCACTGTGGTTAGGACTCAGGTTAGCCTCAGTACATGGGGAACAAACTGTACCTATTAATGATGGTGAGGGAGGACACTAGCAGTGAAGATAAAGCCGGATTATGTTAAAAATCAAGCATTTAAAGGAGAATTTTGAAATGTAAGCATTATTCCTTGCCATGAAAACACAGATTGAAATTAGGCCTTTTCGAATATGAAATGGGTCATTCTGCAGAATGAGCACTTTTAATTGTGATCCTTGAAGTATGTTTTGATGCTAATACTTTTAATCTTTGGATGCAGCACTTTTACTAGAGCGTTTTTACTTTGTGCTATTGCTACCTAAATACATCCTGCAGCACTGCTGTATTTCCAGTTGCAGGGTCTGCTATATGACACTAAACAAACATGGGGCATAATTTCATGCATTGGACTCGGTGTTCAGAAAGAACAATAACGTGCATTTACATGAGAAAATCCATATGATTTTTTTCTTCACATCTTTTGGTTAGATTCTGCTCTTCTTTGCACAACATTATGTTGATGCAGCATCACGTGGCAGATTAATGAAACAAAAGTTGGCACCATTTGATGAATTAAATCGTCACACTGTTAAAATAATCGCCTAAGTCATTTTTGGTCAAAATTGTTTGTTTTGCCTAAATCATCTCCTTGTGACGCCGGCCACCTATGGTAAAATCACCTCCATCCTCAGTTGATCAGATCATGTGATTTTACCACTTTAAGATCTCTTCTTTGACTATTTGCCACATTCATAGGCATCAGATAAGAACCCAGCAAAGAAGAGCCAGAGGGAGATTGTTTAGTTATCAGTTTAGTTTATCAGGGTTCTATTGTTGACACTAATATTGGTAACACTTTATTTTGAAGGTGTCTACACAAGAGTGACATGAGCGTGTCAAACATGACATGGGATGTGTCATGAACATTAATAACACTTTGAATTAACATTAATGCTCATGATACCTATCATGTCATGTTTCTGACAGGCTTGTGTGACTCTTATGTAGACACCTTCAAACTAAAGTGTTAGCAAAGGCATGTTCAAAAAATTGCCTAAGTCATTTATTTCTCTTAAGTTACATAATTGACACACAGTGTTATTACTATGCCAATAGCCATCCTTTGTTACATCCTTTTTGAGTGAAATGATCAATAAATGTCATATGTTACACTTTTGGTGAAGTTTTTTTTGTGTTTCCTGCAAAACTTGAAAAAAATAAATAGGCGATTATTTTATCAGAGTGACTATATGCAGTATTATTTTTAACAGAGTGACTATATGCAGTATTATTTTAGCAGGTGAAGCTAACTTGCAGACAGTACTGCTTGTTCTTGTTCTCAGCGGTCTCACCGTGTAGAACAATCACACTTTAAACTGTAAACAATCTTCAACCACAGCCGTGTGTGTTAATGGTCGCTGTTTGGGAAGATGAGCCGGTTGGATAAGATGCCTGATGTGTTTCACTATATTGTATTATTTGTACTTTTTCCCCACCACAGTCAAACCGGAGCCGCCCGCCATGAGGAGGGAAACGCTGCGGAGCGTCATCCAGCAGCACCGAGCTAACTGGCTGCCTCCATCTTGTCATCGACACGTAAATAACACCGGCAGCAGGCTAGCGGTAGGCCCCGGGAACATGCCGGTGAGGCGGCGTGACTCCACCACAATGCGGCTCCCGGCCACGCCGCCTCGGGCTGAGCTCTGTGGGTAACACTGAGATTCTTTATCAGCGTTAAAAAGATGCTAACGGCAGCTAGGAAAAGAAGAAGAAGCTAGTTTAGCTCTTTAGCTACCCGGTAGTTAGCCGCGTTGCTAACGAAACATGATTGATATGAATGTAAGAAAAGAATCATGCTAGCCGTACAAGCAGTGTGAACATTAGCACTGAGCTAACAATTAGCCTCGTCTTACCGTGCAGTAAGCGGTCCTCGGGGGCTCCGTAATCATCTCTGTCATCCTCGCTTCCAGACATAGCGGACAACAGGAAAACTTTCTATTTAGTTAGCTAACACTTTAGCTAACTAAATAAAGTTATTGGTTTTTGCAGGGTAATCCAGAGTTCCGACCCAGTCTGGTCCCAAGTATTGTGTAGTTAGGTGAGGGCAGCCGGCCAGGTTTCGACAAGGGGAATATAAGAAACAAAAAAAGAAAAGAAAACGGAAGTGAATATTTAGCAGCATTCAAAACACAGCAGCAGCCGGTAAAAGCGACATCACCGCACATGGACTTCTTGGTCAATAAATGTTAACTTTGTCCATCTATCTATCAAGTTGGACAGCTCAGAGATTAGCAGCCCAACTCACTCCATCTCTGCCTTCAGCTGACATGCCATCTTGCCACAATGGTTAGTTTCCGTGCCATTAGCATGCGTGCTAGCCGAGCTTCAGCTTCACATTTGAGACTAAACTAAAAAGAATCGAGCCGATCACACACTTGATATCTAATCTTTACAAATATATCCGTGTAACAACCCGGCGTCCGAGGCTACCTCACCCCCCCGGACCATCTTAACCCTGACTCAAGTGATTTTTTTTTTTTTTTTAACAAACAATAAAACCCCAAAAACTGAAGATACTCACAACTTGATTCACACAGCTTCCAAAAACACAGTAACTCCGGGCTCACTTTGTCTCTTAATCAACACTTGGAAGTATGTTAAGGTGATGGAATACATACAATTTAAATATATTTCCGTGTTTTTTTTGTAGGCAGCGTGTGCGCACGACGCCGTCTCCTCTTTCTCTGCCTCGCACACTACACACACCCCGCGCGCGCGCACACACACACAAAGAGATCAGGGGGCAGGCATCCCATAATATCCCCCCCTCCACACACACACACATACACACACTTCACCCCTCCCCCACTCTGCATAGTTACCTTGCAACGTACAGACCATAATAGTCAACTCACCCCCTCCCTCTCCTACAGTCTCTTCCCCATTCCTCCATGCACCCCCCCCCCCCTCCACCCCCTCACTTAGCAACCAGGGTTACCATGGCGACGCTCACCCCCCCTCCCACCCCCGTGGCATCCCATAATAGTAATGAGCGCAGTCACTGACATCCCTCAATAAGCATAACTCCAAAAAGAGAGAGATAGGAGAAAGGAGGGGAGAGGAAAAAAAAAGAAAAAGCCGTCACATGGCAGCTGTGTGTGCCACATGACTGCTTAACTTGAGTGTGCATGTTTGCATGTATGCGCAGGCACCGTACTGTATATGAGCCCGGCTGCACAGGATGTAGATGCAATGCGAAAGGCTGAGGTTCACCTTTAAAAGCACCCCGGGGTCACCGGAAAGTGGGGCGACACCTGGTGACCCATGTGTAACCCCCTCAATATGAAAACATTATACAGATTCTTTATATTCATGATGAGTCACCATAAAGGGAATCATTTCAGCAGCATGCATGAGGGCCAACAAGTTATGCTGACAAAAAAAAAAAAGTGCTGTGTGCAGGTCAGTATGAGGTTAAAAAGTCAGGTTAGATGCCCGGCCCTCCAGAGAGGGGGTCACAGAGGTCAAACTGTAGTCAAAACCTTCAAGTCTGCTGCTTTACACCCCCCTCAAAACAAGAAACAGGGAGCCCAGAAGTACAAGAGCCAAGCCAACAGCTGAGTTAAGCTGTCTGCACACACACACACACACATACACACAGCTCCACAGGCTGCTTGGAAATGCATTGCAGTCAATGGTGGGAAAAACGTCTGGGTCCTAGACAGTTTTTTCCCACCATTAACTGTCTGTAGTACATTTAGACCGTGGAGCGAAAATGCAGAACTGTTTGTGCTTAGTGTGTTGAGAGGAGGCTTCTGAATGACGTTGGACCACATGGGAAATCAACGGCGTGCACGTCAGATAACGGGGGGTTTCTGTATTTTTGGGGGCCTGTGAAGCATCAGAGTGAGTTATGTGTTGTTGTTGTTGTTGTTGTAGCTCTGCAGGACGAAGCTGCTCTGCTGATGCTGCTCGAGTCACCAAGTGTGCAGACATCAACAGCTGTTTCACCATGCAGAGTTCGGTATGTGGCCAAAAGTATGTGGACATGACACATGAAATAGTCACCTGCACGCCGACGCCACGCTTTGGGCCGTTTCTTCCTCTCCGCTGTGACTTCTTCTGGTTGCAGGTTTCCTGCAGCGTTAACACCTGAGTTGCCATCAACGGACTTCATTCGACCTCCGTTCTTAAGCAGAAACTTCTTCTTAAAGCCCACTGAAGCAGTTTTAATGAAGCGTCTGACATTCACCAATGTTTTCTTACAGAACAAGAGCACACTTTTAATGCTGACATGTTTGTGCAGAATAATCCGTTATTGCTTTTTTCTCAGTTATACAGTTGTTTAATAAAATATGATTTAAACTACAATAATATTTGTATAATACTATGATATTTTTAATGATTATTTTCATTATTTTACAGATATATGGTGTTTTAAATTAAATAAACACTTTAATTCACATCAATTATGCTAATTGGGAACTATGCCATCCAATAATTAGTGACTGAGCATTTTATAGGCTCAGAGTAGGTCTGTTTTTTAAAGAACTTTTGTCTCTTCATGATAGTACAAATGATGACAGAGAGGAAAAGGGAGGGGGAGAGAGTGGACTGTACCAGGTGAGCTACCTGGACACCTAATAGGCCATTTTTTGTATTAGGTCACTGAACATGACAGCTCGTTTGTGCCTCAACTTCAGAACTATTGAAGTTTTGTAAAAGTTAGTACTCCACCCTCTTTAGAATTTTATTTGGGCATTCTTGACTTTCATTTTCTTAACTTTTCTTTTCAAACTTCTGTGTGTGCACAATACTACAGTCTCATGCACTCATATGGGGATTGGCGGGACATTTACCTATGCTAATTAACTTCAACTAGCACGCACTTTTATCATCATAAGAACAAAGATGCAAATAATTCTGCAGCTAAGAACACATTCAGGAATCTGCTGCAGATCATTTGAAATGTGCAACATTAAGAAAAACATGCCGGCATTGATTAAAGACATTGATGAAGCTCAGAGCCGTCTCATTCTGACGGATCGGACCATTTGTAAAGAGTTCTCAGCTGGAAACGGTTCTGGATTCCCGGCTTCAGGAGCTGGCTTTGTGTTCCGAGGGGAATATGATGTTGAAACAGAAACAGACCAAACAATTGTCCAAAATATATATTTCTTTTGCAGCATGAAGATTTCTCTTAATTAGAATCATGTTGTCTCGCCCAAACAATGAAAATCAGCCCAAGACATGATGAACACACACACACACACACAGGGGGTGTCCTCATACTTTTGACTAGATAGTGCAGAATATAAAGGAGACTGTGGGGTTTGGAGGGAAACTTGCAAGCAAGCAAAGAGGACAGCTGGTGGTAATTTCCCAGGGTGAGTGTGCATTAGTCACTTGTTGTGAATGACTTATTGTGCAGAATAGAAATCTTTCCTGTGACCATCATACTGAGGAATAAAGGATTCAAACCTATATTGCAATGCACATGATGAAGGCCATAGTGGAAACGAGTTATTTAAATGAATGGAAGATTCATGAATCCACTGACAAATTATTCATGTCAGCATATTGTTGCAGCGCCCCAACACTTTGGCTTTTAACCCTCCTCAAGCTGTCCCCCTCTCCAGTCTGAAGGCCTCTCTCCCTTCACTCTGACTCAGCACACCCTCATTTTGACGATCTCCTTCCTCGTCTTGGGGCCTTTTCCTTTGTCCCACCGCCGACGGCAGCGGTGCTCTCCCCTCTCGGTATCCCTCTCACACGGGCCGACACAAAGAAAAATAACTTCTCTGTCTTTCTTTTCTCTGCATTTCTTCCTCTTTCTCTCCCTCCCGTAGTTTGCATCTCCCCCCCCTCCCCCACACTTCTCCTTTTCCTTGACTATGGACACAGTGTTCATGTGTGCATTTGGGGAGGAGGGGGTGGGGGGTGTAGGGGGGGGGGGGGTAACATCCTATAATCACCAATCAGAAGGATACTGGGGGCAGTTGTCATAGAAACCTCGTGCACGGCTCTCGACGCCCCTCCCACCCCCCCACACTTGCAGAATTGCATATCACATAATGATAATAATATCATTTCTGAGGCAAAAAGGAAAAAAGGAGGAGGTGGAGAGGAGGAGGGAGGTGTGTGGTGGTGGGGGGGGCTACAGACCATAATAGTGCTCCTGTGCTACTGGTCGCCATGGAGATAAGCGGGGGGGGGGGGGGGGGGGGGGGGGGTGTAGGGGGGTTACAGGCGGGGTCAGATTATCATGTAAGTCAAAATGCATACCATAATACTTCTTGACTGCTCCTCGTCCCCCTCCTCCTGCTGCTCCTCTGCTCAGACACCGTCTCCGCTCCACCTATCGTGCCCTGCCGGACACGCTCTGAAGCTGCAGCAGATAACAAAGTGCAAATGGATTTGATCAGACCCAACATGTCTGCCACATGAGATAACACACAGACGCGCAGGCTGACAGATGGAGATGAAGATGGAGAACAAAAAAAAAACAACAAAGTGAAAAATTAGATTGGTGTGTCGGGACGTCCAGACGGCTCCGTGGAGTTCAAATTCGCCCCGTGACCTTTTCATCCCACCGTCTTCACACTCTCACCTCTTATATAAGTTACAAAGGGACTTACTTTAAAGGGCAGAATGGGAGGTGGGGAGTATTTGTCAAATATGTTGAATTACTTTAGGTGATGGCATGATATTTATACATTTTATTCATTTATTTCACTTATTTTATTTATTCCTAATGCTATTGTTTGATATTATTATCATTTTAATTTTTAAAATGTATTTTTAATTTATTTACTTTGATTTTTTTTATTAATTATGTTTGATATTATTATTATTAATTTTTTAAATTATTTTTTTCCTTAATTCTATTTGACATTATCATTATTAATAATAATCTATCTATCTATCTATCTATCTATCTATCTATCTATCTATCTATCTATCTATCTATCTATCTATTTTAATGTATTTTACTATTTATCTATTCCTAATTCTGTTGTTGGACCTTGTTCTTATTATTTATTCATTTATTTTTATTAATTTATGGCCTTATGATATTTTTATTTTCTCAATCAGATGATTCTGTCGTGTTTTGTTTTTCTGATACCTTACTTATCTTGATGTATGTTTTGATATTTATGTTTATTAAGAAAAAACTAAGCCAATATTAAGAATAATGCTAAAAGAATTAATAATAATTTATCAACAAGACAGCGTTGTTTTTTATTCATCATGTCTGTCCTGTAGAAGTTTGAATCCGCCAGGACCTTTCCAGTTCAATTTGTACAACAAAGGCATGTGAAACAATATCAGGGCCCTACAATATTGAAAACTGTTTCATCAGAACTACAGCTTCTTCACAAATATGGTGTTTGCATGTGTTGTGTGACTAAGATAGAGCAGTGAAAACGCCTGTCATCAAATCTATTTCCACGCATATTTCAGCACCATGGGGCAGAGAGCAGAGGTCTGATTATCATTAGTCATTTGTTTAAACTTCACAGAAATAAAAACATGCATTGAATTCAATGGTAATTTCTACCAGGGTAATCAAGTTGTGTTCAAAACAACAAAACAAGGCAAAATAGGTACATTTATCTCCATTTCAAAGTACTAAGACCTGCGGATGCAGAAAACACCTACTGTACAATCATAGGCATAGTTTGTTGTTAATTGTTGGGTGTTTATCTAGAGCAGCTCAGCAGAATGCTTACAAAACACACCGTTGAAATCATGGAGAAACTCATATTCACTGACAGGCAAATTATGGATCAGACTTCTATTGTTCTTATAGTCAGAAAGGGTCTAAATAGGTACATATCGTTCAAATAGATTATAAAATTACTTATTAGGTCTCTCCTTTCTATGGGATGCTGCACTATGGACGCGTTAGCCATTACTAACACTACTTAGCTCTGTTTTATATAATGATAAAGTGAATATCTAAATATCAAAAGAGATGGAAATGTCTCATCTCACTAGCAGCACTCGAAATTAGCAGCACCTGGGACACAAACAAACTAGGACAATTTTGGGACAGAAACCTTTTGACACAAACTAAATTGTTCCATTGGCATCATAGAATATATATAATTTTAATTGTGAGGCCTTTAAATTGTTAAAATGTTAGGGGGCACTGCCTGATATGAGCTCTATTCTACGTCATGTCACTGAGAGAGAATCACATGATGGCGCGAAAAACCCGGCAGTCATCAATATGCTAAGGTCG
The DNA here is from genome assembly GCF_030273125.1 of Centropristis striata. NCBI lineage: Eukaryota > Metazoa > Chordata > Actinopteri > Perciformes > Serranidae > Centropristis > Centropristis striata. Next base: position 31,526,936 of record NC_081530.1, read on the forward strand.
TTAGCTTACGGGCTAATTGTCCCGTAGAGTGAGACAAGCCTTGCTGTATGAGCTGCCGGACAGTATTTATGTCCGTTACTTTGGTGGATGCAAAGTTTTACCTGCGGTTAGCGTAAATATTACAACCTGCAGGAGGTAAGTAGCGTAACTGTATCCCAAATCGGACACCATTTGGCTAAGATTTCTATCAAAATTTAACATTATTTACTAATATAAATGATCATGTTATGCTTCCAGTTAATTAAATGTGGTTAAACTAAAGTCTAACTTCTTATCTTTAGAACCTCGTACGTTAGCCTCGGGTTGACCAGAGTCGGCAAAACGACGCTACCACCGGGGAATTAGCCGTTCGCTAACTGTGTGTATTTTTATCTGCTGCATCCATATGTAGTGTGTTAAAGTCCATAATGAAGAGTTTTTGATAGAATTAATTAAATTTGTTAAGTCTGAGATGGTTGTACGTAGAATTCTGATCAGTTGTGGGACACTGAGAAAAGTCTCACCAGTCTCTCCTAATATTTTTTCTTTCCTTGTCCCTTTTAGTCCCAGTTGGCCGGTCCCTGTGCAGACAGTCGGGCTGAGAGCCAAAATCCAGTAGTGACGTCTGCAACAATGATTCTGTTTCCCAATTTTGTGCAGTTTTGAACCAATAGAGATGAAGCTTCAGGTTAACTCCCTCATGTATATCTGCATTGTTCAAACTGCAACCTCCCTTAAAATGAATCCTAATCAGCAGAAAAGGACACGTTTGGCCCGTCAAACCCACTGCACGCTAACATGTTCATGGCTCCACGGCTGCCTCAATAATTCACGTTACAGGGGACAGGGAGCGTGTTGTGCTCAGATACTTTGCCAGTCAAGTTTTTTTTGATGAATTCCCAGCCGCCACTCTTCCTCTCTGCGTCTTTGTGCTGCCTCCCGTCTCTCGGGCCTCGCTACCTTCTTGTAAGTGAGTCACTCCTGCACCTGAAGATAGATACTATTTCCCTGACATACATCACGCCGAGCTGTGATGTCGCACACACACACACACACACACACACACAAAGCTCTGAGTGAGGGGGGGTGGGGGGTGGTGGGGGAGCTACCGCACACAAAAACAGGCCTAGGCCAGACCATAATACTCACCCCCTTCTAACTTTGCCCCTCCCCCCGCCTGACAGCACAGACATCCCATAATATGCATTTGCCTGCCCCCCCCCCCCCCCCCCCCCCCCCCCCCCCCTCCTCCTCTTTCTTTCTTCACTGCTTGGCCTGCCACTCCATAATAATCACACTGCTAATTCGCCTCCTCTCTTTCTCTCTCACAGCCCCCTCCTTCCTCCCTCCCTCCCCCCTCCTCCCCCCCCCCCCTCCACCGCCGCCGCCATCATCATTTCCTGTCTTATAGGTTCCTGAAGTGCAGAGTACAGTATGTCTCTCCAAACAGCAGCCACTTAAAGAGGCTCAAAATACCCAGCCTTCCTATCTGTGACGTCCTCATCGCACTTCGTCAACCCGGGGTTCCTCTCTCTCTCTCTCTCTCTCTCTCTCTCTCTCTCTCTCTCTCTCTCTTCCTCCCACCTTCTTGCTGTAGTACAGATTATCACAGATACTAATAGATATTAGATACAGTCTGTTTATTCAGTCTCAACCACAGGGGGAAGTTCATCTTGTTTCGGCTTGGTTATTTCAAAATCAAAACCAGACATGAGATCCATTTAATGAGGTCACTAGAAACAGGATCAGTCAGGAGTCACAAGTCACAGACCTCCCACAATGAAGACAAAGTTCAACCAGCAAAATATTGCATACCTGCACTACATGTGACGTCACACTGAAATGTGTCAGCAGTTGTGATATGATTCATTATATCACACTAAACATACAGAGCACCAGGCAAATGAGGACATGTTGGATATATGTGGACTTTGGACTCTGCCGACACCGAACACATCAGTTGACAATTCAAGTCTCCAAATCCTGGTTTTCTTCTGTAGTGACCCATTTTTGCCATTCATAAAACAGCAAAAAAAGTATTTTACGCGCCCAAATGAAATGTCCACAGTTTCCAAAGATTAATGACATTTATTATAGTTTCTCAAACACAAAATTGACTTTCCTCCAAAGATAAAATTAAGCTCTAACTGCATTTGTGCGGTCAAAAAACTTTTTTTTTTACTCGTCCGCTGTGAGGGGACAGACGGTGTCGTATCCCATAAAGCCCGTTGAGGAAATTTTTTTTATTCTGAGTTATATACATAAAATTGCAAAAAATTAAAACAGCTGGCTGCAGCTACTGTTTTGAAGTTACAGGTTACATGCCTTGTGGTTCTGAGGTTTATGAAAGTTGAGATATGAGGCACATTTTGCATAACTTTAAATGATAATAATCTGATGTAACTGCGTGATCTTTGGTTATGGTTTAAGCAAAGTGTTTATTTATAATTGGGCCATGTGTATGCTGTATAGTGGCTCTTTTGTAAGGCATAGCAATGACATTTCTGATATCTAACTTTATCTTAAATACAGAAGCGCAAATTTAGACACAAAATCTCAAGAGATGCAAACCAAGGAGTGCTGAAAAAGTTTTTTATCTGCTGTTTTAGCCACGGGATCCAGAGCCTGTTGAACTTCTGCATTGTGAATACTTTAAAATTTGTGCGCAAGGTGGAAAATTGGTTACTGTTTGGGTACCAATGTGTACTAATTTTAGCAGAATTGCATTTAAAGAACAATACTTTTTCTTTGGAGAAAACCCCAGGTCTGTATTTCTGATATGATCAAAGTAAAATATTAAATACTGGACAGTTCCAATAGACTTAAATGTGTGTCCGATCAGGTTTTCATGAGGCTGTATTATTACTGTGTCTGTATACCTGCAGAGACAGACATGATCTCCATCCAGGACTCTTGACTCTGTTCAAACAGTCCTCCATCACACATGATTTCTCTAGAAACAGAGCAATATTTCTGACATCCATCACAATCATAATCAGAGCTGTGCGTCTCCTCCAGGTGCACTCACTGTGACTTTATCGTGTGTTTGCAGCTGCATCAAAATGTCAAAGTCATGGTGCAAGGACGTGCGGAGCTGTACATACTGATCACTGGAGAAATCAATAGCAGAGTGGCTGATGGGAAGTCTTTGGACATGGAGCAGTGATGCAGTGTCTGATGGCGCCGTCTCTCTCAGTCGGTGAGGTCTCATGTGTCATCCAGTTCTTTAGTCGTATTTTTTACACAATTTCAGCCAAACTGGTTGTGTATTTTGGTTTGTAACAGCTGTTTATCACCATATAATCCAGTGTTTTATATATAACAACAGATATTAGATTATATACATATATGTTGTACATTATATATGATTTATTAAGAGATCATATCTTCTTTCAGGCTTTTTGGCTGTGTCTATGTTGTTAATCTCACTTGAAGTCTTATACTATCATGTCATTTTGTAAACAGCATGCATTAATTCGCAACTGTTGTGATTGATTAAAAGCACAGTTTGTCATTTTAAAAGCAACTGTACCAGACTTTTACCACTGCCTCGTGTCTTTAAAATCTTAATCTGGCTCCTGAGAGCATTTGTTTTATTTTGGAGGTGAGTGAAAGACAGACACAACCTATTTTAAATACTATTTAATCACAGCAGTTTGCAGTAGTTCTTAGCGGTGAGGAAATACGTCTATTTGTAGTGATGACTGAAGATGAATAACTGTAAAATGATGATGGTGAAACAAAGAAGCTTTGGTATTGTTGTTGTAATAAACCAGCGTTCCCTGCAGACCAACGTGCTGCTGACACCACCGGCTTTGCCAGGCAACAGCGATGCAAAGAGCTTCAGAGAGGCAGGTCGCTGTGCAAGATCTGTGCAGAACACCTGAACAGAAACAGACATCACGGACAACATTCACTCTCAGTGGTTTCTGTGATATGAGAAATACAGCAGCAGCAGGCAGCATGGCACTATGTGGTGTGTGCAGAGACTTTTTACACGAGGAGAGTAACCCATTGACACCTAAAACGCCTGTAAAACCTCTGGGCGATTTTAAAATAAGCCCCTAAAACCTGAAGTTTTTCTGGAAATTCAACAGAAGTGTCAACGCTTAAATAATAGATTTTTCAGCCTCTGTAGCAGATAGAAATGAAATTCAAAAAGTATTTGAGAGCTTATAGAAATACTACAAAACGACGTATCTGCTTTCCAGGCTTCAATGGGTTAACATGGACACATTGCTGTACCCAATAGTGGTCCGAGTGATCAGATCTATAATGCATCCTCAATTTCTCTTGAGTGCATTACTGCCTGTACCTAGAGCTGTCCAACTCATCAGCTCACCTGGGATGTGTGTGAATGCCAGGTCTGAACAGCACCTGAAGGACAGACGACCATTCACACTCACACTGGAAATGTTAGAGTCAACATTTACCCTAACACCTGCATGTCTTTGGACTGTGGGAGGAAGCTGAAGAGCCCAGAGAGATCCCATGCTGACACAGAGAGAACATGCAAACTCCACACAGAAGAAGAAGAAGAGTCGAACCCAGAACCCTCTTGGTGTGAGGCCAGATTTGAGATAACGTAACACGGACTAAACTGACTGATTTTGATGGATTTTACAACTCAACTAAGTGTCCAAGTCTGCAAAGTGACTAATTATACAACACAGATATGAATGGAAACCAATGGGTGCTTGGAAGGAAGGAGCAATGCATTAGAAATATCTAGAACAACACAGAATTAGTTGAAATGTTATGAGTACTGTTGCATTCATTGTTGTTTAGTAGGTTGTTTACAACACGTGAAATCACATGTATAGTTATTGAATTCTTAAAGAAAATGTCAGTGAACAGAAAATCTGCAAACAGCAGAAAACTGGATAAACCCTTGTTGAATCGAAGCAAATAGAGGCCAGCTTTAATAACAGAAAAATCCTATCAAAACAGCTGTTCACGGACTGGCAGACAAGCCTGAGATGGTAGTGGCAGAAATATTTCATATCATCAGATTTGGCTGAAAATGCATGTGTGTTATTTCCTTTTTCGTCCATTTTTGGATTCTTTTTTCACTGTGGATGAATGTGCGACAAAGTTTTCTTCAACAATACAAGGTGGCTGATACACAAATGGTCATTTTAAAGGTGCAGCATTACTTTAAAGGTGCTGCACAGTCACTTTAACCTCAGGCTAGAGGGACAGGAAGTGGTGTCTTTAGGTGCCCTAGTTTTTGCTCTCTCGTGCCAATAATCCCTATTCACGTCTCCTCTCTGCTGGTGGTCAGACGGAAAGTAAAGAACAAAAACCACAACAGATCACAACTCTGGAAGGCGACAAACACGCTGAATAAACCGATAATAAAAAGATGACCATGTGAGCAGAAGTAGAAATAGACAGATTCTTTTAAAAAACTTTGAATTTTTCCATCTCAGGGGCCTGCATGGACACACACACACACACACACACCAGCCGCCATTTTATCTTACCCTCTTACCTTCTCAAAAACACATGCATGCACCCGCTCACTCTCTCTCATGCACACATTATATGCTCGCACGTCCGCACAGACACGCACACCCAACCCCCACCCAATCCTCTGCTCGACATGCAAACACGCACACACCCTTTTCCCTGCTGCCCCCCCTCCACACACACACACACACACACAAAAACACACATACCTCCCCCTCACACACGTATGCACCCCCCCAACGTGCACACACACTCATGCACGCTAACACACACACACACACCCTGTTCCCCTCCCCCCTCCCATTCCATACCAGGGCACATCGTGACAAAACAAAGAACACCCCATAATAGTCAGAGTCGCACAGTATGCATGGTAACCAGTTATGTCAGAGATGAAGGCACTGTATGTGTGTGTGTGTGTTTCACTGTATATATGAACACACACGCGCACACACACACACACACACACACACACAAAATCACACACATTCGTACAGCTGTGTGTCTGCAGATAATGCTCACTTCATACATAAATAAACACACACAAGTACACACACAAAATTACACACATACATTCCACAAACCCACATATATACACACCTCCCACACACACACACACACACACACACACACACACACACACACACAAATAAGAACACACACACACAAAATTACAGCCTGACGGGTATACATCCAGACACACATACTAAAAGACAAGAGTGCATGCAGCCACATGTACACACCCAGAAACACACACACATAAAAGTACACATCCATTTGAATAATGACATACATGAAGAAGGCACACACACACACACACATGTGCACACACACACGTGCACACACACACACACACACACCTAAACAGACGGACACAAAGAAAGAAACGAAAAATTAAAAAGGAGCACGAGCGAAAGAAGAAGACTCAATGTACGAAACAGACACAAAAGATTTGAATGAAAGACGTGAACACACACACACACACACACACACAATTAAACACACAGACAGGAGGTGGACACACAACATGAAATGTAGACACAATAGCACAACACAAAACACACGTACACAAGGTGGAAGGTATGAACATGAACATGAACATGAAATCGAACCTGTGTGGCAATAAATGAGTTTTACTTCAATTATGATTTTTGGCTTCCAACAATTATGAAAATAAGATAATTGAGATAAAATATTACCCCTTTCTTTCACAGTGAGGACTTTTACTGAATCAAATATGTTCAATATCTGCTCAGATTGCAGTGAAACATTGTAACACATGATGATATTGTTATTGTTTATATAATTCTAAATTATGTCTTAATAAATCGTGTTTGCGTGCATGTTGGACATCAATTACTCTTTCATTTTTTGCACTTTGAGCTAATTCCCAGCTGCTCCTCTCCTCCTCCTCTGGTCTTCACTGGCTTCTTCTTTTCCTCCCTATTAGTGAGCTATGTGTCAGGACTCTTTAATATGCACCCGCCCGACCAAAACTATGCATTAATCAGCCACAAGGAGCCTGAACCACGGAGACCGTCAGACATCATTCAGGCATCAAAAAAAAAAGGGAAAAGTTTTGTGTTTCTTGCTGCTATTTTTGTTTGTTGTGCAAAAATAAGTTTAATTGTATGAGATTAAATGACAAATCTTCAACACTAAACTCAGCATGAACAGACAAATTTGAAACACACAAACACTGACACACACACAACAACAATGTGTGCAGTGTGTGTCCGTACATGTTGTTGTTTTCTTTACATTCAGCAATAAACAAAAGTTGCATTGTTGCACCATGAAGAGGCTCGACATACTGGTTCTTGTATCTTTGTTTAGGCTAACTGTGTGTGTGTGTGTGCGTGCACGCTCTGGATGCGTGCACGTGTACACATGTGCATTTGTGCACGTGTGCGCCCTCTGAGAGACGAGCGAGGGAAAAAAAAGGAAGAAAAAAAAAGAGAGGTCAGGTTTCTATCCCATGATGCAACTGTTCTATCCACCACTCCCCCCACCCCCCCTTCCTTTTTCTCCAAGCTGGTTGCCCGTGGCAACGCACTTATAATGAGGTCAGATGGACATCCAATAATATTCACCAGCCAAACCAGCAAGCAGCAGAGAGCGAGGCGTGTTGGGACAGACAGCAGTCAAAGTGTCAGAGCTGAATCAGCAACAAGACAAGATGGCCGCCAAATAAAAACAATAAGTTGGCAGTGATCGGTTAATGATCAGTTAACTCACTGCTACCTGTTATTGACCGGGGACTTGGGTCAGTTTACAAGAAGTTTGACTTTCAGTGTTAAAACACCAAAAAATTAACCGCATCAAAAAAGTTTAGAAGAAACTAAACAAGAAAACTACAAGACGAACATGAAATTAAAGTTAAAATTCACCATTTAAACTCATCACATGAAACTTAAACATAACTTATTTATTTCAAAAAAGGTGTTTAATCTCTTATTCACCGGCCCAAAAAAACACCTAAAATTATCACGAAATTATCTTAAATTAATCACAAATCGCTCCTCAAACATAAAGTTTATATCTGTATATCTGGATTACTTTGATGAATAAGAAACTCAGGAATATAAATCCATTATAACTTAACATTATAATATAAACGTATTTCTATGAAGATATCAGAGTAATTATTGAGGCAATGCAAGAAGAAATATGAATTCTAGCCTCGTCTAGTAGAAATTTAAAAAGCAGTATCAAAAATGATCTTGAATCTTCTGATCACAACTTGTTCTTATATTGAGAAAGTTTATATTTGTTCAACATTATTGTTTAATTACTGTATAATAAGCCTAGTACATGAAGATTAATAGAATCTCAAAGATGAAGAGCCGAGGATGCAAAAGTGTTTGTTCATAAATATGCAATGTAAGGTGGCGAATCCTCTCTGGATGAAGAGGAAACATTTAGCCAGAATCAGTCCTGATTCTCAAAATAAACATTTAATTGTCCAATAAACAGTCGGTGCAGAATAAACATTCACTTAAGTTTCCAGAATCTGTTTACTGATTTTCATGCCACAAAAGAATAGGAAAAAAATGACTTTAAATAAGAAAAACACAATCAAAAACTTGACTAAACAAAATATAATCTGAAACTCAGTTCATATTCTGGTTCAAAGAGTTATTCCTCAAAGTGAATATTTAATTGTTTTTAGTTATTTTTCCAGCAAAGAACTCAATCATATTTCTGATTTACATCCCAGAAAACTGACAAACTTTGCTTTATCAGGATGACTCATCAAGTCCAAGATCTTCCTCTAAAAGTCAGACAGGGCCACAGCTAATGTTTAGCCTAAAGAGACTAAAGAGGCTTTTTCTCAGACTAAATATCTCAGAATTGGATTTGTAGGTGGAAAAACTTAAATATATGATTGTAAAATGAAAGGGTTTTTTGTGTGTTTTTCAGCAGAATTACACACCAGACAGTGTAGAGAAGCCTTCGAAACAACATTTAGACATTTAGTTCAGTGGCTCTCAACCTTTTTCTTGGAGTTGATAGACGTCACAGAAATCCATCTAACAAGATTTTTGGGTGTTAGATATGAAGAAGACAAAGGTTCTTTACTCGAGGAGATAACAGTGGAGGAAGTGAAACCTGACCAGAACAGTCACTCTTGTGATTCTGACTCACATCAGGATCACTTCTTTAGTGAATTCAATAGTGAAAATAAACTATGACACTTTTTTCTTGGGAACTGGGGATCTGGATCCAGATTGAGAGTCACTGGTTTATATTACATGGAGTTAAAAAGGTACAGAATCTATTATAAAGAGTTTAATTTGACACTTTCGATAAAAATTTAATGGGAGGAATTTCACACAAGGTTGTCATGATGAGAGGTCGACCAATTAATCTGCATCATTCTGTATTTTTTAAACTATAATCCTCGGCGAAATGTGGCTCTGATAGTTGATTTACAACCCAAAAAAATAAGAAATTTGCTAAGAAATAACTCACCTGAGAGAATTTATTTATATAAGACAGCTTTTTTGTAAATTATGAGCTTGATATGTTTATTTGCTTGGTATTGTGAAGTTCCACTCCATAAAAAAACTAATTTGCTGCATCATGTGTGTCTCAGCGTGCCTGCAGCAGAGCGAGTCCATTTTAATCAACTTCATTAACCAATCTGTGACTGTCCTTTCACAGAATACGACTCCATGTGGTTTTACTGCAGTTTATTATAAACGACCAATATCTAAGTTTGGAGTTAGTGGCTGCAGTGGTTATGAAGAAGGCAGAGGTGACAGTACGGATTGATAGAAGCGAAGGGGGAAGTGAAGAAAGTTTAGAGAGTAAAAAAGAACCAAAAGCCAGTCAAGGGGAGGTAGAAGTCTGTTTTTACGTCACCAACATAACCACCTCACTCCACAGTTGACTTTACTACCTTCTCTAACACTAACCATGCACCTTTTTGTCCAAACCTTAGAAAAGTAGTTTTGTTGCGTAAACCATCTCTGCATCTCATATGTATTTCAGGCGTGAGAAAATGTAGAACAACCCATACATACACAACATATATCAGTGTATTAATCTGCGATCTTCTTTTATCCTGCTCCAAACTATCATTATTATATTGACCTTTGACCCTTCATCAGGCCAAGAACCATATTTGGTAACTTGAGTGGACATCTTTAACAGGTCTCCTCGCTCTGCGTGAGCTCATAGAACCACATGATAGTGACACTGTGGCATCTGACCAATCAGTAAATCACACAAGATTCAAGCTTTCCTTTATTGTCATTGTATTTAAAAAAGTATACAACTAAATTAACGTGTGCTTCTCATATATAAGGTGCTTTAAAAAGGACATTCAGACATTATGCATATGTAATAAGTAGTCTAAAAAGATAATAAATAGTATAAAGGTAAAAGATAAAGTGGTGATGGATGCAAATGATGTGTTATTGTCTATTTAGGGTTGCTGTGGGAAAGAGACTATAATAAATATAATAATAATAATGACTCAATTGACCTCGATTTGCAATATAAAAATGAAACACTTCTTGTAATATCCTCCAATAACACTTCAGGGTTGATGTTTTCAATTCCCAGGTGTGCCCTATAAAGGGTAAAAAGACCTCTTTTTGACCTCTATATTGTAAAATAACATCAACAACAAAAAACCCAAAAGCCCCAAAAATTCCTGTATATGGCTGTCAGACAAGTAAACAACCAGTATAAGAAAAACAGTAAAAAAACAATATATGAACTTCTTCTTCTGGGTGTTTGAGGCTCACAAAGACAGGTGTGTACTTTAGCTTGTGTATGTATTGTTAAATGTCCTTTTAGCACCTTCTGTTTGAACACCTGTGGGTAACCGGGCAGATTATTTGCTTTCTGATGATATGTTTGATGATACACTGTTTTTAGTGGAGACTTGAGCTGAGAGGACCTTGGACCAAAGACAGAGAGAAGAAGAAGAGAGAGGGATTATGGGAAACAGGAGGATGAGCTAAAGAGAGAGAGAGGTAGAGAGAGACCTGGTATGAATGGACGGTTAACAGTTTTTCATGTTTTCTTGGTCTCATTCTGCCGTCAGTCAGACAAAGGATCGAGCGGCTCGGAGCCTCCATGCCACGTCGGACTGAAGGATCCATTTTAGTCTGCCAATCAAAATGAACCCGGGTCATTTACATACTGTATTCACACAGGTCCACTCAAAACCAGGGGGACGGCTCCCCCTAGTGTCCACTGTAGGGAACTGCACCAACCTGCGAGTGTCAGGTCCAACATGTGCACAGAAAACAGAGAAAGGCTAGAATAATTATACAGTTTAAAATGATTTATCGTCAGGTAATAATTTGAGACTTGTCTATTATATATAGCAGGGATTCCCAAAGTGTGGTGCGTGGACCCCTGGGGGTGCGTGAGCTGCTGCTAGGGGGTGCGCAAGATGAAAAATGTAATGGCGGTCTGATAATGACACAATTACATTTTTTCCCCCCACACAATAAAGACGTGTTATTAATTAATTAATAAATACAGGCTATTCAATTTTGTGTCATTTATTGTTCATTTTTGCATCTATTTTGGTCGATTTTGCATCTATTTTTTGGTTGTTTGGTAATTTTTACATGTATTTTTGGTCAATTTGTCTGTTTTGATAATTTTGTGTCATCTTTGGTCATTTTTGCATCTATTTTTGGTTGTTTTTGATCTTATAATGAAGCGTAGAAGAAGTTATCTTCTTGTTCTTGTATCATTTTTCCAACCTGTGTTATGATGACGGGGGTTGTGTTCACTCCACGCTCATTTAAATTTGCTTTGTTCAACACAGCTCAAAATATTATAACATTTTCCCAACTGATCTGCTTTCTGCCTCTGATCCTGAGCCTGTCATCATCCTCCACCTTTAATATGGCTATAAAAACTCTTATTGCATTTTGGTTTTTTTGAAGGTGTGGGGGATTGGGGGTGCGTCAACCCAGTTGGGACATAGAAGGGGGTGCACGGCTGAAAAAGTTTGGGAACCGCTGATATATAGCATGTTATCTTATGTTTATATTTCATGTTCAAGTAGTACTTTTAGTATATTATTGTGTAATCTAGTGTATTTTTTAAAATATTTTGTGTTATATAGATATGTTATATAGATATTGCATGGTGACATGATTACATTTTAATAATTTTTATTGGTTGTGATTAGGGCTGCATGATTTGGAACAATATTTCTTCTTGCATTGCCTCGATAATTACTCTGATATCTTCATAGAAATAAGTTTATATTATAATGTTAAGAGTTTCTTATTCATCAAAGTAATCCAGATATACAGATATAAGCTTTATGTTTGAGGAGCGATTTGTGATTAATTTTGGATAATTTTGGGCACTAATTTTAGGCTAATTAATTATTTTGAATGATACTGCAACCGAGATATGATTCACAATACTGGAGGAAATTATTTTTGCATCATTATTTTATACGAAAAGTCAAATAAAATTACCTGGGTTTAATATGATGATCATGTTTGCTCAGACCAGGAACAGCCAATCAGACTTCAAGGATTTACCCTTTAAATACGTACATATAATCAGTGATGTTCTTCTGCAAAGGCTCCCAAGATTGATTTATTTAAATAAATGTAGTTAAGTCTTACATATGTCAAGTATTGTGTAGCATTTGTGGAATATATTATGGGGGAAAAATAATGAGTTTGGCTGTAAATTAATTTTAGTAAAAGTCTTAGACAGATTACTTAAAAATAAATAATAAACACCCAATTAGATAAACAGCTTTTCGTAAGGTTAGGGGTATGAGTAAAAATTGGATGAATATGTATTTTCTGCTATCTTGTGTTTTTCTTTGCATATATTTTACACATTTCACAATATTTTATGCTGAATTTATTTTAATAATGGCCTCACTTTAATTAAAAAAACAAACAAAAAAAAAACTGTTGATGGGAGGCTAATTTCTCCAAAAAGAAAAAAAAAAAGTAAAAATGTAAAGTTTGAGAATTTATTTGGAAAATTCCTAATTACAATATTTGGAAAATTGGGGAAAAATTCCCAAAATGTATTATTAGACTATAGATTTAAGACTTTAACATCTAAGATTTTTCTACATTACTCAAATGATAATTCAAGACATTTTTAAGAAAAAAAAACAATATTTCAGTTTTGTTAAGTTGAAAAAGAATGACAGTGCATTGAAAAGTGTAGTTAATAAAAAAGGAGGAAAGAGTGAAAAAAGTGCTCAAATATGAATAAAAACAAAACCAAGTCCAGGTGAAACAACATTCAAGTACTGTTTTTATTATTTCCAAACACCCACCAGTTCCAACATTCATCTTTTCATACAGAGCTGTTTTCCACATCTGTAATTATTGCTTCAGCTGTTATTATCTTTTTTTTTCTGCCATTAGAAGCTTATTATGAGGACTGTTTAGTTTGCGATACTCTCTCAAACCGTTGGCACTCAACCGTCAAGTAATAGTAAAAATATCTAAAAAGAAAAGAAATTAAAAAACTCAAGTGTCCAAAAAAAAAAGCTAAAATAATGTTCCCCCAAAAAACAATAAGGAGCCAAGAAAAATATATATAATACTTGTAATCATTTATACATTATCGGAATAAACTGTCATCTTCAAAAGAGTCGGAAAAAAATAAGCAAAGTGGAATTTTTCTTAATTTTAAACAGGGAATTTTCTTAGTTTAAGGATTTAAATTGCTATTTATTTGGCCCTGAACACATCAGCTGCTTAAAGACATTTAATAGTTTATCTGATGTCATTACAGGTTCAAGTCTGAGTTTAATTATTTAATTTCAAGTTTGTTTAATGCCCAGAAACGCTGATCAGTCTGCTGTCGGCCAAATAAACCACACGGATGAACCTTTAAACTGAGCGGTAGTTCCCCTGTAAGGCCTCCAGGAGGTGCTAACACACCAAACGAGCACTTGAGGTTCCAGTCGGGCCAGAAGGAGAGCGGCGCAGGAGCGGACAACACCAGGAGGTCTGAAATGTTTAGTCACGTCTACTGTCACAGCATCAGGCTTTAAAGTTTAGATTGAACAATGGATCAACAGGTTCAGTCCACACACATAAAAATAAGACTGTTTTCATTTGTTTCCTGTAACTAATATTAAAGAGGAATTTGCCATTTGAGGATTTTTAAAATGTTAAATTTCATAACATACAGCTCAGACAAAAAGTGAAAAAGAAGTTAATTAGCAGAGTAAAGGATAAAAAAGGAGAATTTCACACAATTTGACTTTAAGGGATCGTTTGGATTGCATTAGGAAGCTAAGAAATGTATTGCTGTGCATCTCAACGTATTTTAGCTACCAAAAAAAAAGAAATATCAGTGTAAGTGTGCACTATATTTAGAACTGAAGCCGTTATTTCAACTCTCTGTAAAGCCACCAGACTCCATTGACAAAAACACAAATTTTCCCTCACAGAACACAGGTTGTTTGTCTACTGCTGCCTCAATAGTTTAGTTTGTTTGTGTTATTATGCGACTTTGGCGAGGACGAATTAACAAAACCTTTAAAACACTAAAGTCAAACAATATAAACACAAAAAATGAAGTCATGAAGGCAGCGAGAGACCAGCAACTCCCATGTTCTATTCAATAAAATTCCTGTTTTTGTCAATGGAGTCTGGTGGCTTTCAATAGATAACAGCTTTACTTCCCCATCTTAAAGAGCTGTCTTACAGTGAAGTAAAGCAGTGACAATGTTCTAACAATAGAGTACACTTAAACTGTACTCCTTTATTTCGGCTCTCTTAAAAGCCACCAGACTCCATTGACAAATACACAAATTTTCCCTCACAGAACACAGGTTGTTTGTCTACTGCTGCCTCAATAGTTTAGTTTGCTTGCAACATTGTGTGACTTTGGTGAGAATGAACTAAACCTTTAAAACACTAAAGTCACACAATATAAACACAAAAAATGAAGCCATGAAGGCAGCGAGAGAGCAGCAACTCCCATGTTCTATTAAATAAAATTCCTGTTTTTGTCAATGGAGTCTGGTGGCTTTCAATAGATAACAGCTTTACTTCCCCATCTTAAAGAGCTGTCTTACAGTGAAGTACAGTACACTTAAACTGCACTCCATTATTTCGCCTCTATTAAAAGCTACCAGACTCCATTGACTAAAACACATATTTCACCTTGCAGAACTTGGTTGTTTGTCTACTGCTGCCTTAGTAGTTTAATTTGCTTGCAACATTGTGTGATTTTAGTGTTTTAATAGTTTTGTTCATTCTCACCAAAGTCACACAATATAAATCCCAAAAACTAACTCATCAAAGCAGCGAGACACCAGCAACCCATGTTCTGTGAGGTAAAATTCTGGTTTTTGTCAATGAAGTCTGGTGTCTTTGAAGAGAGCATAGGTAACTGCTTCAGTTGCCCGTCTTAAAGGCTGTCTGATGGTGAGGTAAAGCGGTGAAACTTTTCTAACAACAGTGTACTCTTTAACTGCACTCCAGACAACTTAGACTAATTAAACTTCCAACCTCCGACTAGAAACAGGAAAATGAATCGCCACTCGAGGTCGGAGTTCCTACTTGTAAACTATCGCAACTTGGAGAAGAAGAAGTTATCCGACTTTACACAACAGCAGCACTCATGAAGCACACATTATAAATAGTAAACCATCAACTAAATGCAATGTAAGGTATATTTGCCTGTATTTAATTGAAATAACAGATGCTATCATATAGTAAAACCTGTTCTGCATGCAAATTGATGTCACAGCGGTACATTTCTTAGATGCTTCTCCTAACACGAAATGCTCCTTTTTATCCTGTTTATTCACATTTTTTCACTTTCTGGCTGAGTTGTCATGAAATGTAATATTTAGAAGTTGTTGCCACAGAACCGTTTATCATGCGGACTTAAAAAATGACTTTTTTTTTTAGCAATAAGGCAGCAATGTTCTGGAAAAAAAGGAAATATATTAAGGCATTTAAGGTCAACTACTGGAAGTTTCAATACACAACAAATGGAATAAATGAGGTGAAGTCTGGCATTGATGCTGCAGTAAAATGAAGGCGTTTCTAAGGTTTTCTGTGCAACATAACACCGCTTTCACTACTTTTATTAGATGATGTCTTAATAAAACTGGAGGCAAATCTCCTTTTCACTGTGATTCTTCTGTTTAAGGATTACAGCTGAGACGGCTGGCGGTCCCATCAACTATCAGTGGAAGTTAGTCCATATTTTTCATGAACCTTATTCTGGGATTTCACTCATCTCCATCAGCAGAAAATCT
Organism: Centropristis striata; assembly: GCF_030273125.1. Classification (NCBI taxonomy): domain Eukaryota; kingdom Metazoa; phylum Chordata; class Actinopteri; order Perciformes; family Serranidae; genus Centropristis; species Centropristis striata. The sequence goes on from NC_081530.1 coordinate 31,543,134, forward strand.
GACCGTCTCTTTCTCGTTTTGTGTCATAAAGTTATCTGAATCTGGCTCACAACCGACACACTTCTCTCTCACGGTGCATTTTGTTTGCAGTAAACATGATATACTGTCAAACATCAAGTGGTATAACACCTTTAATATTTTATAAAAGGTTGTGTGGAGTTTTTAAGAGTTTTGAGTGTTTGTCCACAGTGAGACGGCAGGAGACAGAAAAGGTGCGATTAAAGAGAAAAAACTTTTGTGAAGCCAAAATCTCTAAAGCTTATTATGTGCAAATGTGTGTGTTTCTACCACATCGATCGCTGAACATTAACATATCTATGTTGAATTCAAATTTGCAGATTACTCGTTGTTGTTGCCAGATGGCTCAAGGAAACTCAACAAACCTCGTTTTCACGTTATGTTGAACTCATGTTGGGTTGTTTTGACATCTCTCTTTTTTATTTTCATGTTTTTACACTCGAAGGAATTTAATTTAACTGGTGTTGGTTCATTTATTTGAAGAATATTTGTATCCGTTTTTGTAAATCACTCTTGTGAAATTAATCTTGTGAATCTTTCTGTTGATCTGGATGAAGTCAGGTTACAGTCGCCAACAACAAAACTCTCAAAATCCTCCAAGAAACACGACTGTTGAGCTACTGACTGATGATGCTCACGTTTTTGCGTTTATTAAAATGAAAAACTGCATTATTTTTGTTTGAGGAATGGGTTTCTTTTTGCTCCACCTGCTCCTCTTCTCATTGTTTTCATCAGACTTTTACATTTAAAAAATGACATATTATGATTTACCTTATTTTCTGTCATATATATAATTATAATATAAAGTTACAGTATCAAATAATACCGGAAACATGTCTAAAATTATTTCCTGTGATCAAAAAAGAAACTGAACGCTTCTTTCCAACAGTTTTTTTAGTCTTGGCTAAAGTTAACATGTAGCTACATGCTAACGTCAGGAAAACCTGTAATCTTGGTCCCGGTGGTTGTTAATTTCTCCCTAATTTCTGATCAGGTTCCTGCTTGAACATGTTCGATTGTCAACATTAAAACATGTTCAAGTAGAATCCCAGAATACAACATGAAAATAAGCATTATAAATCCCCTTTAAAGAATCATTTTTATTATTTTAAGTGTGGCTAATTTGACTGTTCAGCTCAACTTTAAAACGCTTTCCAAGAAATCATCCAGCCTTTCCATCCACCATTAATTTCAATAAATCTAAGACAGCAGCAACTTGATTTAAAAGTTTTTTTTTTATAGATTTTTTTAAAGACTTGTGACATGAGTGGAAATGAGAAGGTGGTTGGCAGTTTGAGCTGTAACCGTGACTCCATCCTCCGTTTGGATCTTTAAGGCGGCCGAGGTGCAACCCTCTCTATTGCTCAACCTGCCTCCTCCTATAATAAAATCCTGTTTCCTGGTTAGTGAGGAGTGTTGATCACATGTGTTAGTCATATTATAATCGACACGTATCTATGATGAGAATAAAGCCTGTCTCTTCCAACAACACACCCACATTAAGCCACTGCGGCTGAAGGCACTGTTTAAACATGTGTCTACCTCGTCCACCTCCACTCCCTCCCCTTCTTCTCACTACTGCCTCCCCTCTTTTCCTCTCTCCCCACCTCCTCCTCCTCCTCCTCCTCCTCCTCCTCCTCCTCCTCCTCCTCTTCCTCCTCCTCCTCTTCCTCCTCCTCCTCTTCTTGTGGCGTCTATAGCAGGACGCAGCGCTTCTTGGGTTTGTTGTCTGGAGGCTCCAGAGCTGCCAGGATGGCCTCGTCAAACACGTTCTTTAATCCCCTCTGATGAAGAAAAGAACAACAGGGATGAGCAATATTTTCCAACTTAACAAAAGCCCTGATTGGACATTAATAAGGAATAATGACGTACAAGTGGAAGACATGGAAAAGTTGGGACATAAGCTGACTGAAAATATTACAATAAATATTACACTCTGAGGATAGTTTGGATTTATTGAAGTGGGGTTGTATGAGGAACTTTTCTATAGTCAGTATAGGTGTGAATCCCCAGAGGCCGATATTACCATATTATTGCGATTTTAAGCATTTTTACATATGCAGGGTTCGTACACTTGAGTAGTGGTCAAATTCAAGCATTTTTCAAGGACTTTCAAGGTCCATTTTCAAGCTTTTCCAGTATCTTACACCTGTGAGCACTGCCTCGGACTCTGTTTAGAAAAAATACTACATTGCTTTTCATCAACCAGTCATATGGTAATTTACGAGGCAGTCTGGACTTAAGTGCTCAGATTAATATAGCTCGCCGTTAACACATCAGTCAGAATTTTTGAGAACTGCTGGCATTTACTCCTGGAGTTCTTCATCATCTTAAAGAAGTAACAAGTGTAACAGGCTGATCTAACTGATGCTGATGTGAAAAGAGGTTCATGTGGATTTATAAAAATAGCTGGAAAAGTAGGGTGAAAGATAAATATTTAAGGAAACTTTAAAGAGTTAAATTTGAGAATGGAATCTGGTGTGGTGGTAGATTGAGAGTCCCTCATCAGAATCAGTGTGATAAATACAGGAACCTGTTTTCATCCTCCTCCTCTCTACGTACCTGTGTCAGAGCAGAGCACTCCACGTATTTGACGGCCTTCAGCTCTCGGGCCAGTTTCTCTCCGCTCTCACAGCTCAGAGCTCGCTGTTTGTTCTTGGCCAGTTTCTCCAGAGTGTTGCTGTCGTCCCTCAGATCCACCTGAGTCCCGACCAGCAGGAAGGGCGTCCGCGGGCAGTGGTGGGAAATCTCCGGCACCCACTGTGACGAGACGCGGGCAAAGAAGGAGCCGGTATTTAGTATGAAATAACACCAGTAAAGATCAAAGTCACAGGAAAATTTGTCTGATAATATTGAATAAAAATGATTATTAAATCGGAATTTCTCTATGTTTCCACGTTTTGCATGAGGGAAGATTTTCCTGTGGCTGTTCGAATGTAAATAATATTAAATTAATATTGAAGAGCTTTAAGAAAAGTTATTTTAAGTTAAAAAAAAAAAAGAAGAAGCATCAACGAGTGAGGAAGTTTATAATAATTTTAAAAGCCATTGCATGCAAAGTCTGCAATTTTTCTGTAAATCCCTCATGTTATAGATGAATATAATAAACCAAAACTGACAACACCAATGACTCAACTACAGCTCACCTTCTCTCTGACGTTCTCAAAAGAGGAAGGCGATACGACAGAGAAACAGACGAGGAAGACGTCGGTCTGAGGGTAGCTGAGGGGTCGCAGCCTGTCGTAGTCCTCCTGACCTGCAGGGGGAGACACACACACACACACACACACACACTCACATCAAACAACAAACACTGGGTACAAAATGTAGCAGGTAGGTGCAACCAGGCGGCAATCTCCGTGTCTGAGCATGGAGGCCACCAGGAAGTGCATAAAGCCTGCAATTCACCAAAAATTCCAGTAGGGGGCGCTAAGTTTGGCTGCAAAAGAAATCTGCCCATTCATTTCAGTGCTAAATTTGAAAACTTCTCACTTGATTTATTACCTCAGAAAAAATTTTCAGAGACAACATTATGGTCTCAATCGCTAGTAAAAAATCTTCTTCAAGACAATTTGATGTCAATAGTTCTAATAATGGCCCCATTTAGAAGAAAATAGAAGATAAAGAATCGTATGATTTGGGGCGTTTCTACCTTTGATTGACAGGTCACTGACAAGGCGAGCCGTCATCAGGAGAGAAGCAGAGCAATGCTTATCCATGGAAACGTGTCAATAAAGTTATATATAACGTTATATAGATAGAAAAGAGGACGTTTACCGATTTGGTCTCATAACTTTGACCCTTTCACTGTATTTTCACTTAATGACAGTTTATTTGAACATTTTGTTCAGTAAATATCTTGTTCAGCGTTTGGTTGGACTAACAGACACTCCAAGGAGTCGCTGCTCAGTTTTCTGAGGTAAGAAAGATACATTTTGTTTTTGTTTTTTTGCTAGCCAAAACTAACATCCCAGTTAATGCTCCAATTAATGCTAACATGAATTAGCAGCGGCTTCTCTCAGTCAGGTTGAGGTGTAGAGAGGCTGTAGTCAGTGATCAGATCCCTCGCGCTCCGCCACAGTCCAAATATGGTCTGCTCCGCGTATCGGAAACAAGATGGCGACGCAAGATGGCGACGAGTGTAACGCTGAACTCGAGGCTTCCAACGGGCCACAAACCAATGGGTGACGTCACGGTGACTACGTCCATTATTTATATACAGTCTATGGGTACAACAAGGGCATCATGACAGTTGTTGATATTTTTACCTGCGGTGTCAAACAGTCCCAGAGTGTACGGCTCCCCGCCGATCATCACTGTCACTGCATAGTTGTCAAAAACCTGAAGGGAGGGCGAGGGGTGAGAGAGGGAAGACGGGAGGAAGACAGAGAGGGAAGTAAACACGTGAAAAAGACATATGATCTCAGATATTGTTTAAAACAAAACAGGAAGTATGCTTCTCATCTTTAAGAGGCATGTGTGTGTCACAAGAGACACACACTCTGCACGAGGGCTCCGCAATATTGCTGTACATCTTGATATTTTGAAATCATCTCTAAAGCACTTTATAAATGTATATTTTAAACATTTCAAACATGCAACCACACATGTATGAATACTCTCGTAGTTCTGCAACATGTGTCTGCATTAAAACATTTTTGTTGAATAATAATGATACATTTATTGGTATAGTGCTTTATAAAGCTACTCAAAGACACTTTTCACTGTTTCTTGCTATTGTTTTTATCATGTAAACAAAATTAGAATATAAAAAACCCCCAGCTACAACAACACTAAGGAGTAAAGAACCGTAACAAAAATGTGTTTAAACTACAAACTACTAAGAACCATGAAAGCAATAACAGGTATGTTATATTAATTGTGGTAACTTGCATGCAAAAAGTGGAAATTATAGCCAAGTTAAATTTAACAAAACGGTATCCATTAAACCCAGGCATCTGCACGCATAGCCTTTAAACTGCTGTTAATAAATAATGATAATAATATATAAGAAATAAATATAGGCATAATGTAGGATAATACTGTAATCTGGTTCTAGTTACTGTACACAACGTGAGGCTCAGAAGCAGCAGAGGAAACAATCCAGCGATGCGGCTGACTGGAAGTGCTGCAGGTGGCGTTTGGACTATAAACAGAGACGGAGGGATTATAAGGGGGCTGTGATAAAGCCACCTTCTCATTGACGTCACTCTCATCTCTACCCACCATTTTCCCTTCACAAAAACACATGGCTCAGCAGCAGCGTTCCCAATAACGCAATTGAGCTAGCAGACGTGCATGCATGTGAACAAGACTCTGTGTACTACACCTTTAAGGGCCCTAACTGTCCTAAATATTCCCTAACCGCGACCTCTTACCTAAACCTAATTCTGCAACCACACAGCCCTTTGAAGAAGTGAAGACAAGACCAAAAAATGTCTTCACTTTCCAAATAAGTCATCTCTGTGGGGAACGGTGTGAGTTTCAGACCTTGACAAAGATAGAAGTACAAGAGCACACATAAGCAGCCAAAGGTTTCACATCATTACTGGCCTTTCACTGATTTTAGGAGGATCTTAGTTTGAGAGTATCCGAACCAGCAGCGCAGAATGTTTGGCTGGGAAAAGCAACAAAGTTTTAATAATTATATAGTTGTTTTTTCGACCCTGCACATGTCAAAAGTCAGAGGGCTGAAACAAGAAAAGACATGAAGTGTTGGAGAGGCTGGTTGTTACTTTTGGTTTTGAGAATGTGTAACAGCTCACCAACACTCAGTAATTCATTCACAGCAGTAAGCAGCTTAACAAAATATTTTGATTACAAAATGTCTCCAATAGCCCATAGCCATAGTTGTACATGTTGTATTAGCTGTTTAAGTTATAGTTAACTACTTGACAGTGCTCTGTACTATATTACTTTCTTTCTAAACACAACCATGACATGCACATCCTAAAAACTACAAACATTTAATGAATATACATGCCCTGTAAGATGGAGAGCCTGCATGTTCTTCCTGTATAAAGAAACTTGTGATGAATTACTTAAAATCAGGAATTATAAAAGTTTCAAATAAACAAAAGTTTTACTACTACTACTACTCGGACAGCGCAGGCCGATGCTGCATTCACTCCTCAGATGGTCCCATTGCCCAAGTTGGAAAGCTGCACATCCAACTTTCAACATGAGCCTAAAGTTATAATGTGAAAACAACATGGACACCAAAAAGTTGGATTTTTATCTATTGCTCGGAAGCGTTTAAATAACACATTGATAGATAGTTGCCTCCGGTATCTGCAAACGGATCAGGTGAGCGATGAAATGTTTACCAAAATTATCTCAGACTCAGAGAAAAGGAAAAACCGAAATTGTGTCAAACATTAACTTGGAACAACTTATACAGCTGCGTTTCTGACTCAGGCACAGGAAGATGACGTACCGCCCTAATCCTGAAAACAAAGCTCTGAATATGTGGTCAATTATTTCATTAACTGTGGAAAACAACAGCTGATGAGCAAAACGTCAGACCAGTTCTGTAGAAATACAAGAGACTCCGGGGTTAATTCATGTCTGGAACCAGGATAAACCTTCAGGACTGTGGAGGTTTTTAAAAGAAATCTTAAAACCCATTTTTATTCACTGGCTTTTAACTCAACATGAGCCTTTGCTCTGTTTTATTTGTTTTTGTTTGTTCTTTGTGGGTTTTTTTTAAAAATTAAGATTAATTTTAAAATTGAGGTTAATTTTAAAACCCACTTTTATTTACAGTTTTTTTTACCCAGTATGAGACTCGCTTTGTTTTAGTTGTTTTTGCTTGTTCTCTGTTTTTATTGTTGGTCCGTCCTGCCATGTACAGCACTTTGTATCAGCCAACGCTGTCTTAAAGGGCTCTATAAATAAAGTTGATTTGATTTGATTTAGGTTTGATCACATTTCACTAGAAACAAGTGTTATATTCCAATTATGATGCATTAACACTTGAAGTGGACTTTTACAAAAAGCCACAAATCATGTGAAATAACTGGCATGTTTTCACATATGATAGCATCACTTATAGTAAGGGGCTACACAAATGGTTTTCTGGGCCTTTAATAAATCAAAGGCATTAAAATGATGAATTCACTTGCTTCCTCCTTATTATCTTTACTACTGAATGTGTTTCTTTAAATCCTGTAACACTGATGAAACCCAGCTGTGAAGAGAGTTTAGCTTTGCTGCTGTTCAGGTGAACAGACTCTCCGTCAGCCCGTCTCCCTCCTGTTTCATCACTCTCGTACCTTCAGGCTGCTGCCATGTACAATAACAAGCGGCACGGCCCCAACATGCCCTCAGCCCTGTGAGAGTGGAGGTGAGCTGCAGCGGGGAGTGTTTTGCAGTCGTTGTGTCTGCTTGAATACACAGCACGGCTTCGACACGTAGACCTGCTGCAGTCTGCCGTAGCCTGCAGACACGGTTTGGTTTTAATGAAGCTCCGTATGCACAGACAGGTTCCACATTAACTGGAGGATGTATAGCCTGTAGGAGAGGAAGCTGCATCCAGTATTACAAACGTGGATTGCAGCTCGGTTTACTCCGGCATCTGTTTGGTCTTTATTTAAACAGGCAGGCTCACAGCAGGGGACTGGAAATGCTTGTTGCACAATTACGCCTACTTCTAGGTCTGCAGTGAACCTCAATATTCTTCAGTTTTGACCAAAATGTGTCCATGGTACCGGGTATCAAACTTACAAGTATTGAAGGCATTCAATCTGTGTTTAATGATATAAAATGATGGCAGAAAAAAACAAAACAAATCACAACTCTCCCACAACAAAAGAAGAGCTAAACTGAATACAAACTAAAGTTTTAAAACAAAACTTATAGCCAAAACAATGCAACTTTAAACGCCTGTATTTAGTCCAGTTTTTGTTGTGCTGAACCCGTCATGGCCTTCGGCTGCATGCAACTGCAGGCACAATAGACTGTATGAAGATGAATGCACGTTATGTCGAACCAAAGTTCACAAGTGCCAGTTACGCCCAGAAACTTTTAGCCATACGACATTGTGTACAGTTACACCCCGAGCATTTAGGCAGGTAAACAGTTTCTGCTAAACTTGCATTGCAGAAAACAACACTTGAAACTACACAGCAAAGATGCTCAGAACTTCAGAATGCATTACTTCCCAAACACATGCATTTTTACTGTAGTTTTAGTGATAAAGCACCCACGCTTATGACAGATAAATGAGACTTGTGAGAGTTTGTAACAGCCTCCATTTACTCCAATTAATCAAGAATTTACTCTGTTTTCTGATTCTCTGTTCACCATGCAGGCATGCATGAAAAACAACATTTTCGCCAAGAATTCAAGGAAACACAGGGTGAGCAATTATCATACAAATGCTCATTTATAGATAAAGGATTCCTTTAAAATTACAAGTGCTGAGATCTTCTCTCAGACTCATTATGCTCAGACTCTTTCTGACCCATTTCTGTTTTTAGAACAAAAACTCAGACAAAAAAGGAACGCCGACACGGCACATTGTTGAGTTTTAAATAGCCAAAATGACAAAGAAATACTCTTAAAGTTATTTTAATGGTGGTCATACTTTGACTTTCCAGTAGTTTATGTTGCACTGGGTAAGTTGGCACACATACACACTCACCAACACGCAGAGGTGAAATACTTGTCAGTTCAAGTTTAGACAGAAACACAGAGTGATGTGTTGAGGCAGGAGCCATGGAGACACACACAACAAATCTCAATAAAATACAAACGCCACACACACAAACACTCATTGTTTACACACACACACACACACACACACACACACACACACAGACACACACTAAAGCATACACAGTTTGTGATGATAATGTGTTTGGGCAGAGCTCAGACTGCAGAAGCTGCTAGAAACAGTCTGATCACAACACACTGGTTACTGTGGAAAAGAGCTGCAGCTACATGGAGAAGTGACCAGTTCATGCTTCTGTTATTTAGCATTACAATAACTTTACGTTTCTCTGTAACTGACGTACGTTTTGCTCATTCACATTGTGACACGCTGCATTGAGATCTCACAGAGAATCAACTCTCCGCTTGAACTGAACTCCCCAACAAAGACGCTCCAGATAAAATGTCACGGCTGCGACATTAAAGTCTGATAAGGCGACGTGTTTGCGAGGGATTATTTCCTGGAGGAGACTTCCTCTCGCCTGATTCTTCTTATTGTGGTGGCTGTCAGCTGACTGACAGGAAGCAGCTCAACGAGATGCAGCACTGATGTGAAAATGCTCAACACAAATGCAGTGAAGTGAAGATGAAACAAAAAGTTTGTGGTGATAGATCTCATACTGAAAGTAAAGAGAAGAACAAACAGCAGCGGTTGCAGGAGGACGAAGAGCGCGTGTACAAACAAAAGCATAAATAATATTATCATTTAAAGTTTAGGCTCCAAGAAAACTCCAGGACTAATTTGACCCATGATGGCTTCATGATAATAAATTGCAGTCATCAGTTGTGCTTATTGGTGTCAAAGGTTTAAGATAAAACCAGTGTTTGGCATGGTGTAATAGTGCTGTTACTAAAAATAGAATTACTGCAGGAGCATAATGTTACGTGTGCAATAAGAACAATAAGGGTCATAAAACAATGGGACAATAGGCAATAAATATGACTTAATTGCTTTTGACGGATCAAACTATTAAGCAGCCTGCATGAGTGAGAGATATGTCATCAGTATTATTATAGTTGTCACTCACTATGGCGGAGGATTAGTAGCATTGAGAAGTGAACATATACAAAAACAAGAAGTAATGTCATAATCTTACTGGGAAAAAGTCTTAATATCAAGAGTCCTGGTATTAGGATTTTTTTTTTTTATATATTTGGAAACTTAATTGTCATTTTGTGATTTAATTGGGCAGGAAATCATACTAAAGCTACAAATATTAATTAGTGAAAGTCCTAACTTCTGTTACACATTTTATTTCATAAATATTAACATTTATTCTTAAAAAACTAGGACTTTATTCCCAAAGTACGACCACTGTAACCTCAGAATAATACTTTTTTAACACATCAACTTTATTCTGAAAACGATGCAACTTTATTCTGAAAACGGTGCAACTTTATTCTGAAAACGATGCAACTTTATTCTGAAAACGATGCAACTTTATTCTGAAAACGATGCAACTTCATTCAGAAAACGATGCGACTTTATTCTGAAAACACGTTTTTATTTATTTAATAATACAAATTAATTCTTTAATCTCAATTTATTCTTGAAATATTACAAGATAATTCTCAGACTACTACAAAGAATATTACAACTTTATTTGCAGGATATTACGACATAATAATTAGGGCTGCAACTAACGATTATTTTCATTATCCATTAATCTGTCGATTATTTAAACGATTAATTGATTAGTTGTTTGGTCAATAAAATGTTGAAAAATATCAATCAGTGAATCACAAGATGACGTCCTCAAATCTCTTGTTTTGACCACAAACCAAAGAGATATTCAGTTTATTGTCATAAAGGAACAAAGAAACCAGAAATATTCACATTGAAGAAGTTGAAATCAAAGAATTTGGACTTATTGTCTTTAAAAAAACTCAAACCAATTATTCGATTATCGAAATAGTTGACGATTAATTGAATAATTGACTATTGTTAGATTAATTGAATAATTGTTGCAGCTCTAATAATATATATATATATATATATATATATATATATATATATATATATATATATATATATATATATATATATATACAATCAGAGTTCTTGACACACTATTTATAAATTGTCTCTCTTTTAAATATTTCTATTTGGAATAAGGATTTTTGTACTTTTTGTACTTTGATTTGTCAGGTCTTCATTACTATACTTAATATATGACAATATATATGGATATTGTGACAAAATGACATAAAGTGAGATATTGTATTCTATCCAGTTGACCCTCACTTACAGTAGGTGCTCGAATAAAAACGTGATGTAAACATGACGAAAAATAAAGAAATTGTTGGTGTTGGGACAGACCTGACATATTCAAAGCAAATGGTTAAAAATAATGGTGTGGGGGGGGGGGGGGGGGGGGGGGGAAGACAGTCAGACAGGAAGAGGAAGATAAAGATGAGTCAGCACTGTTGGTTCTGCAATCCTCTGATCAAACTGTGCTGACTACTGACAGAGAGAAAAAGAGATGGAGATGGAGAGAGAACGAGTGAGGGGGTTCTGATAGAAAACAGGAGAGAATTACTCAACAAATTGCAGTCAGCAGTCAGTGAAGCGTCCCATCAATTAGGGATGTTTAAGATATTTCCAGTCCTGCCTGTCAACAGTCAGTCAGCTGTTTTCATAAAAAGTCAGAGTCTGCAGGATCGGTGGAGCTGAGGTGACACTCTGGACCACGCTTTCTATCTGCAGAGCCTCAGAGGAAACTTCCTCCTCCAGCTGCTTCAGCAGGTCACAACAACTAAAGTAGAAAATCTATCAGTAAATGTCGGGACTCTCACAGAGAATCTCCTGTATGAGAACTTACAGTTGCATTCAAGTAAGCAACCACTCATATACATCTAAAAACACAAACACACACAGAGGGTTGTTATCCTGAGAATCCACCCAAACAGCACGCACCGGATACATTCTGGTTTGGCTATCAGCAACACAAAAACAACTTTAAACTGCTGCGTTTCATGAATGCATGTGTTGAAAACACTGGCAGGGTGGAGGTTTGATTCCCACTGGGTCCAGCTCTCTGATAATGGCACATCAAAGGAATAGTTTGATATCCTGGGACATTATTTTTGTGTAAACAGTGAGCTTTGGAGGTGCTGGTAGGCGTAATTTCATTGTTTTCCACTGCATGAAATGGCTCGACTCTACTCGACTCTTTTTTGGTTTTCTATCTGCAAAACTTTTTGGTTAGTACCTCATTTATATTACTTTTGCTGGTACCACCTAGCCTGGGTATACCCATACTGCCTTGCGTGCTCGAATTTCATTTCAAACCTCCATCCAGTCTGGAAACCAGAGAGGTTTCTTAGCCCTGTTTTAGGGATCCAATCACAGAGCGGGGAGGGACGGCAAGACGATGACGCGTACTACTCGGCACTTGGAAGCTTGTAGTTTTCTTTCGGATCCAACATGGCTGCTGCAGACGCGAAACTCTCTTTAGCTGTAGATGGTGTTTTAAATAGTTTAGAGCGAAAGTTGAAAGGCGAAAGGTCTCTCGGCTAATAGCCCCGTTACCGTAACGCCGGTGATCTGGCTACGAGCTGGGGGAGATCACCGGCTTTACGGTAGCGGGGCTATTAGCCGCTAGCGGTGCTAATAGCCCCGCTACCGTAACGCAACTGGCTACGAGCCGGGGGACAGCGGAGCCCCCAGAGACCCGCAGCAGCTTGTTTATTGCCCATAAAATCAGTGGATGTGTGTGGCTGAATGACATGAGGGGGAATAAAGCGTGAAAATAAATCTTGCAGAAAGCGAGAACTGGAGAAGCAAAGCAGCAAGCAACACTCTCTCACAGACACACACACAACAAACATCCATTTCTGTTGCTCTACTACGTCATCGGGTATAACTGATATGATTGGCTAAGAGCTACCTACAGACGCTTTTGATAGACATTCTAATTGCCCAATAAACGGCTCCAGAGGATCGTAAACCACACCTCCTCTACGGAGAAATGCATTGTTGGTTGCCAGACTAGACCTCTTTGAGATTAGTCTGGTGTTAGCCAGGCTGGTACCACCTTGATCAAGGTTCAAAGTTAGCCAATACTAGGAGGTAGAATTAAAAAATCTTACTGGAAAAAAATCTTAATATCAAGAGTCCTGGTATTAACAGATTTTTTTTATATATATATTTGGAAACTTAATTGTCAATTTGTTATTTAATTGGGCAAAAAATCATGCTGAAGCTACACATATTAATTGGTGAAAGTCTTAATTTCTGTTACACATTTTATTTTAGAAATCTTAACATTAAGTCTTAAAACACTAGGACTTTATTCCCAAAGTACGACCACTGTATCCTCAGAATAATAATTTTTTTAACGCATCAACTTTATTCTGAAAACATGTCTTTCTTTATTTGATATTACATAATACTACTCGACTCTTTTTTGGTTTTCTATCTGCAAAAGTTTTGGTTAGTACCTCATTTATATCATTTTTGTTGGTACCACCTTGATCAAGGTTCAAAGTTAGACAATACTAGGAGGTGGAATTAAAAAAATACTGCAGAGCACTGATTGGGCAGAGAGTACCATCACTAGTGTGACACAGGAAATCCTGCACAAACATTTATAAGTAAACAAGCTACTAGTCCTGTCATGATAACCACATCTTGTTGGATGATGTATTGTCCCAGAAGTGATTGCCATAAATGATATTGCCATTTTAAGACAACAAAATGCATAGCAATGCAAGTACAGCCTTTTTAAACAACAATTCACTTGTAATTTGTATATGTCTGTGTTTGTTTTGCTCTGGGGTTTTTATTCTCATTCAGCACTGTGTCCAAGTCTTTTATTGGTTGGAAAACCCTGCTTTCATTCTGACATAACAGTATATACACTACAGGCCATATTGTAGGATATATAATATGTATATAATATTTTTTGTTCAGCTGGATAAGTCAATATTGTTCTACACACCTATGAGCGAATCTACACAGATAGATAGATAGATAGATAGATAGATAGATAGATAGATAGATAGATAGATAGATAGATAGATAGATAGATAGATAGATAGATAGATAGATAGATAGATAGATAGATAGATAGATAGATAGATAGATAGATAGATAGATAGATAGATAGATAGATAGATAGATAGATAGATAGATAGATAGATAGATAGATAGATAGATAGATTATTCATCCTCGAAGGGAAATTCGGTTGTCTGGACTGAACACACTATGTACATTAAGCCGTACAATTCTCACAGTAGTTTCATTAAACGTTATGGCGATTACCGCAAGTATGATCCACGTTACAAAAAAACAAAAAACATAAAAGAACCTTGTACCAAAAGTGTGTCAAGTCAAGTGGAGCTATACCATGGAAGGGAAAACAGCATTTGTTACCTTTGGACTGAGCCAGGCTAACAGATTTCTTCTTTTCCCAACTCATAATGCGAAGCTAAGCTAAGAATAGTAAATTAATAAGCTTATTTTTCAAGTATTTTTTTTTCATTCTGTTAGCAATAATTCCTATCAGTCATGTCAAGCAAATAGATGGGTTGTAAACTAAGTTTAAATCATTATATTTGACCTCAAATGTCATTAATAATCCCTCAGTTAGGAGGAAACTATGTGAACACTGTAAATACAGAAATGTCTAATTTGTGTAGTTTTTTTGTACTTTGATTTACTGGGCACATGCTTTTTAGTTTTCGTGACATAACAGATCATAGCGCACCTAAACATCTGTTCCTTTTAAGTCTGTTGAATCCAGACAAACTGTAAACACGTATCACTTCCTGAGAGACAGGAAAGAGCTACAGTACAGGGGCTGATTGTTGAGAACAATATAGGTGGAAAATCCTGCTACTGTACATTTACAGAATGTCACTTTCAGTGTGAGTGGATTTGTCCATTTTGTTACTCACCGTAGGGACGTATTCAGAGGGAAACTTGTTGGTGGTGTAGGAGATGAGCAGGCAAGTCTTTCCCACCGCACCGTCACCCACAACCACACACTTTATAGTCTGCATCTGAGGAGGAGGAGGAGGAGGAGGAGGAGGAGGAGGAGGAAGGAAGTGAAAGAGAGAAGAGCGACAAAGAAAATCTATTGTTATTGACAAGATCACTGGAACCACTTCTTTACTTCATACCTGAAAAGATTAGAATTAGAGATAAAAACCTGCCCAAACAGGATTAGGTTTGTGAATGTAGACCAGTATCAATACACCAATAATAAACTACAATTCATTTCAATGGTACAGCTTCATAAAAGGCAAAAAGATTAATTATTTTTCAGTTCCACGTCTGGACAAATGAAATATCCAGATTTTTTAATTGTTTTTGAAACGTGCATTATGTAATTTTCTTCCACGAGGGGTTTCTCAATTAAACCAATAACAAAAGATGCTGTCATTGCAGGAGCCTTTTCACAGTTGGAATTCCTGCAGAGTTAATTGTTCGGGAGGTTTTTGTCTGGAGCCGAATAATCCGCAGAGAAACCCTGAATAAAGCAGTTTCACCTTAGAAATCAATTTTTCTCTGACATTGTTCTGCACACCGCTGGAGAAATTTGCTCGGCTTGCTTCATTACTTTTTTGCACAAGATTAAAGGGAAATATTTGAAACTTTACTCCAAAGTAGAGCTGAAATGATAAGTTAATAATAAATGGAAGGCGAATGACAAAAAAATTAATCATCAACTTCTTTGATAATCATTCAAGTCATTTAAAGCCAACATGCCAACCATTCACTGCCTTCTTAAATGTAAATATCTGCTGTTTTTCTATCATATCAAATAAAAATTTGATGGGTTTTTGGACTCTTGGTTGGGCAAAATATGATGCGGAAACTTTTCTGGGCAGTGATAAATAGCAGGAAATCATTTCTGGCAGACACTTTAATGATCTTGTTACATCCTGGCTGGTTGGTAAAACGTTTTAGGTACCTGTCCAACTTGAAACATAATGACTGTAAACAAAAAGGAACTAGAGACCCTGTTACAATGGGAACACCAACCTCAACGCTAACGGACTAATGACCCCTTTTCCTATTTCCTACCCTCCTACTTCTGGTACCATTGCTCGGACCACACCCGTCTTCGAACTTGGCCTTTATTTTGTTTCATGACTGCATATAAATACCTGGCAAAGTATTCAAAACTGCTGATGTGGTAGTTCTGCTACAGTAGGTGTCTCCAGAACCACATTTTGCCATAATGACAAACACACAGGCTCACACGGTAGAAACAGCACCGTATTTTCTTGTATGTTTCATGCTTTGAGCGCCCGTTAGCAGACTGAGTGGAAGACAGAAACAGTGGTTTGTGTAACGCCGTGTTCACAACTACACACTGGCTGGAGATCCTGTGACCACCCAGACGCCGGGCAGCTAACAGACCCAGGCTGGCGCTTCATTAAGGGAGACAATGGTAAAGGGGTATGGGCTGCCCCTTCATCACTGGCTCTTTGTTTGGGCCTTTTGGCAGAGGCAGCACTCAGCTAGACTCTGATGAGTCAGGGACAAGTTAACTGGTCATCTGTAGGGACGATGGCCGGTTCTGTCTGCAGAAGTTGCTTCTCAGAGATATTTCACAAACACATGCCGACAATTCTGGAAAAATGCAGCAATTAGATGCGATCTGTCTCTTAAATGCACCATTGTTTCTTCTACACGCTGCATCAAGTTGCTGCATCGACTGTTTGAGATAATTCCTTTCATTACTGGTTTGATTTAGTTTTAATTTTACTTAACAAACTACTCTACTCTGTGAAGTTGCATATTTTACAGAAGCACTCATTAGTTATCAGATGCCCATTGCTAAAAAGATTTGTTGAATTGATTTGTCAAAAGACAACACCTATAATCATCCCTATAAAAAGGAAAAAAAATCCTATATTTGCACCTTTTCAGCCTCTAAAATGTGAGGATTTGCTGTTTTTCTCAGTCTAATTGTCATTAAATAATTCTGTATGTAAACTTTATACATTTTTGCAAGCATTTACGGTGTTATTTTGTCCTTTGTGTTTTTGCTGGGAGATGTATGTGTGCACTCTCTTGCGAATACCTTTTAATTGTTCCATCTGAGATGAATACAGTCATTTCAGTTGAATTGAACTACACTGAATGCATAAAAGGGATATTAATGTATGTGTATTTATGACCACATGTCAACTGTGTGTGTTGTAAAACTGAAATGATTAATCAATCAACAGAATTAAGAATTAACCTGCAAATATTTAGATTATAAATAATTGTTTCAGTCAATTTTCAAGTTAAAAAAATTATCTCAAATCTGAGGACTTGATAACATGCTGTTGGTTGGATTACAACTAAAGCCATTAAAATCTGAGTTCTGATTCATAATAACTACATAATTGTTGTTTATGGCCCAAATATCTTGCATGCATCTATATATTTCTCCTGAAAAACATTAACATGTGCTTGCTGTGAAAACAGACTTCCCTCATGGGAAAACACAATATATATCAAAAAAGCAATGACATTTAGTTTACAATTATATAAATAAGAGAGACAACAGCTTATTCATATGTTGTATGAGAAGCTGAAACCAGTGACTGTAAGCAATTATTAAAATATTTGCTGATTAACTTCCTGTTAATCAACTTCAGCTACAACTTACTCTCAGCTACAGCTAAAGGCATTTATCATAAAAACAGAAGGTCTTTACAATGTGAAATGAAAGCAAAGGTAAGGTCCTTTTGGTTTATATATAGAAAGATTAAATAAACATAACAACAATTTGAATGTATCCATTTTCTGTGAGGTGAAATTTCTGCCTGTAAAAAACTATATAAAAAACTGATGCTGTTATTCCTTTAACCCTCTGGAGTCTCCAAAAGCGCCAAAGCATTACTTCGTCATGACATCAGACGTTAAAAAAAAAAAACAGCACCGAGCCCTATCATAAATTTACCTCTAAAGTTCTGGCTGTAAACTCCATGAGGCCAGTTTCAGTTTGATGATGATATTACAAGTAAAACTGGTGACAAGGTCAAATATATTTTGTATAAAATGATAGAACTGGATGGAACCCTCTTATGTTATATTTGCAACCTTTGTTCACATTTGCAACATTTCGAATTCTTCATTGAGCATGATAGTGTTTTGTTTGTTTCAAAATCACATTCTTTGTTTCTTTTGGGTTAAAACTGTTGATCCATTAAGTAGGGATGAAAAAAGAATTATCAGGTCATATAAGTGAGGTTGTGATGAAAAAAAATAGACCAACATGGCATTTAAACATTTTTTTAAGCGGTGTATACAGGCAGGATGAAAAGGATTCAAAAATTGACAAAATAGCCCCAGACTCCATAGAGTTGCCTTTTCATATTGTTGCCTTTTGGCAACTGAGACATCACATAAGACAGTTTATAATCCATTAACCAACTTCAGACAGCTCAAATGTATTTAATTTAAAGTTTCTGAGCTATAACTTAAGTTATAACCATCTAATTTCATCACACTGTTAAAATAATCACCTAGGTCATTTTTGGTCAAAATGTTTTTTTTTTGCCTAAATCATCTCCTCATGACGCCGACCACCTGTGGTAAAATCACCTACATCCTCAGTTGATCAGATCATGTGATTTTACCCCTTTAAGATCATCACTTCTTTGACAATTTGCCACATTCATAGTCATCAGATAAGAACCCAGCAAAGAAGAGCTAGAGGGAGATTATTTAGTTATCAGTTTAGTTTATCAGTGTTTTATTGTTGACACTAATATTGGTAACACTTTACTCTAAGGTGTCTACATAAGAGTGACATGAGCGTGTCATAAACATGACATGGGATGTGTCATGAACATTAATGACACTTTGAAGTAACATTAATGCTCATGATACTTGTCATGTCATGTTTCTGACAGGCTTGTGTGACTCTTATGTAGACACCTTCAAAATAAAGTGTTACCATATCTTGCTTAAGTCACAAAGGCATGTTCAAAAAATTGCCTAAGTCATTTATTTCTCTTAAGTTACATAATTTACACACAGTGTTATTACTATGCCAATAGCCATCCTTTGTTACATCCTTTTTGAGTGAAATGATCAATAAATGTCATATGTTACACTTTTGGTGAAGTTTTTTTGTGTTTCCTGCAAAACTTGAAAAAATTAGTTAGGCGATTATTTTAACAGGGTGGCGATATTGTTGCCTTTTGACAGCTGAGACATCACATAAGACAGTTCATAATCCATTAACCAACTTCAGACAGCTCAAATGTATTTAATTTAAAGTTTCTGAGCTATAACTTAAGTTATAACCATCTAATTTCTCTAATGTGTTTCAGCTTTACAGTCACTTCCGCATAGAAAACAGTGGCAACAATTTACAAAAACACAATTATAGTCTATGTCGCAGGCTAGCAGTTTGTTTGTACATAGTGAAAGTTATGAAATGATTATATTACTACTTGTTGACTGTATTAATGAGCAACTAACTAGCTGTTAAAGGCTGAAAAGTTTCCTCCAGTGAAGCTAGCTGTGAAGTGATGTCGGTGGCTAACGTGAAGCTACATCCCCAGCCCCCCACCCAAAACAAAAACACCTCTTTAAACGAGTTTAACGAGACTATAGCAACAACACGTCCAAGGGACTAACATGTAAACTGACTCACTGAAACTCCCTCTAATGTTTCCTCACCGGTAACTTTTCACAAGAGAGTTAGCAGCTAGCAGAGTTAGCTAAAGGAAGCGTTTGTTTTGACAGCTGCCGGCTAGCATAGTTAGCTGTCAGCAGGCTAACAGTCACAGCGTTCAGTATACAAGGAGTTATTCTAAAGTGTCCTGGTGTTTCTCTGTTGATGTTTCAGTGTTTATCGTCAGTAAATCGCAGGTAAAGACAGTGACAGCTACTACCTCGTCTCTTCTCTTCTCTTCTCAGCCGCTGGAGTGCTGGTAATGTGGTGCTGCGTTCAGGTGCTTCCCGTAAACTTCCCTTTCCCCCGGTGCGGAAGCCGGAAATATGACACGTGGTGTGTTCAGGTTCCGCTGGATTTATTGGTGGTAATATTAGTAGTGATTTTGTGTTTCCGTAAGGTCATCTCTGATTTCAAATGTCAAGACCAATAATTTTAGCTTGTAAATTTGTTTAAAGAAATCAAAACTCGACATGTATACAATAAATTGATTTCCATCTTCTACCCCTTGAGGTCAGACAGGCTACATCACTAGCCTCTTTTAAATCCATACTGAAAACTTTCTTTTATCGCAAAGCCTTTTTAACTACTTAATCGCTTGGTTGTTTTTCTCCCCCAGCTCTTGCCACTTTCTATGTTTTGACATTTGTAATTCCAACTTGTCTGCATTGCACTTTGCTTTGTTGTTTTATTGTCATTTTTATCTGTCATCCACTGTGTTTTTATCTCTTGTCTGTAAAGTACTTTGTAAGTTTGTTAAGAAAAGTGCTATACAAATAAAGTTTATTATTATTATATTATTATTTATGGTGAGGTTTAAATATTTCAGTCAGTGAAGGCAGCATAGGACTGGTCAGATCAGCAACATGTTTCATTAAACATTTAGAGGTTTGTTGCACATTCACTGATCTTTAAACCAACTATATGTGGTGAACTGCTATTTACATTGAACATGACCATTTCTTCATTATATTTTAATATATAACTCATAAACGCCTCACGCAGTCTACTGAGGAGTTCCACAGACTGAAACCTGGCTGATTTCTCAGTGACCACCAGAGGGAGGTGAAACACATACTGTTGGGGTTTTTAAGGTTACTGCACTAAAAAGAGTGAAGAGCAATTTTAGATGCTTTAGTACAACTCAGGGGCAGTGACATGGCATTTATTTGCTGTCAGCTCTGTCCCCAATGTGCTCGGCCCCTTTTTTCATCTACTTCTGGCATTTTCAAAGATTTTTGGTCAGCTGTAGGTGTGTGTATGTGCATGACTAGTGTATGTTTCAACTCTGTACACTCATTATGATCCTCCTTTGAAATTTCCCCTTTATATACTGTGACTTAGTATGTCGTAGTACAAGAACATGGCTGTATCATCTTGTCACATTTGGCACAATAACATATACAGCATGAGGGTGTCATATTCAATTTCAATTTGAAATCGAGAATGAACTTCAGTTTCAACGATCAAAATCAGGATTAGCAAAATTGGAAATTTGACCACATGGTCTTATATATACAAGGTCTATATCTATATCTATATATCTATATCTATCTATCTTCTATCTTCTATCTATCTATCTATCTATCTATATATATATATATATATATATATATATATATATATATATATATATATATATATATATATACATACATACATATATACATTTAATTTATTATTTTTTATTTATTTATTATAATTTATAGAATATTTAGAATTCTGCTTGATACAAATATTTAAAATCAAATTGTGATACCCCATGTATATATATATACATTTTATTTTATTTTAAAAAGTAATTTTATTTATTTATGTATATATGTATTTGTTTTTAATTGTGCACAATTCATATAATTATATAAAATATAATTAATTATATATATTTTCAGGATTTTTTTTTAGATAAACTGTATAAACGGTTGTGTAGACAGAGGTAAAAAATTAGGGATGAACAATATGTATATATATTGCTACAGATAAATTATTGGCTGATAATACGAAGCCAAATAGTTTTCACTGAATTAACAAGTGTAGACTCAACAAACTCTTGGTCAGGTCAGCAGAATTTAGTAAATATTGGGCAAAATGCTCGATAAAAGCCAAAGTTTGTAGCTTTTGTGCATTTAAAATAAAATAAACATAGGTGCAGGTAATAGGTTATGAAAAAAATCCAAATCATGAATAAAAATGGTTTTCCCTGCCATATATTCCTGTGAATGGATGCATGGAAGCCAAATGATCCTCCTGTTTCACTGAACAGATATTATATAATAGAGAAAGACAATAAGGAGCTGGATTCTACCAAGATACATCAGAGCTGTGGACTCGAGACATGACTCTTCTAAGTCACAAAAATGAAAATGTGAGACTTGACTCCCTAAAGTCTGAACTTTACTCAGGCCTTATTAGCTCTATGAATTAATCAATGGTTAAACACTGATACATCTGATCGATTTAATGTCTGGATTTCATCTAAACATAGCATCTGGTTGGCTGTAGGAAATAAAAAATCAATAAAAGATCTCATCTTGTGAGTTTCTCAGGTGATTTATTAGGCTAAACCAAAAAAGGAGCAGGAATAGATGGAGAGTTTATTAATAGGAAATCAATGGAGCAACATGAAAGGCAGGGACAAAATATGAAAGACCTTCTGAATTATGTCTTTAATAGGTGTTTGTTTTGGCTGTGGTGGCTGGCAGCGGTGTACTGTAAGTGGAGGGGGGCTCGCTGAGGGAAAGGCCAGCTGACCTTCAGTGGTAACGCAGCAGAAAAAGAGATAATTACAATGCAAGGCACTTCTCCGTTAGCCTTTCCCTCCGGAAGGCTTCTCTCTTTCTCTCACTTCACAAGCATTTCATCGCACTTTGATCTCTCCTCATTGCTCTCTTTTTTTCTTCTTCTTCTCTTTGTTGCTGCCTCCTGGTTTCTCTCTTCTCTCTCACCTCCTCTTCATCTTTCTCTCTCTATGTGTGTGTGTGTATGTGTGTGTGTGTGTGTGTGTGTCTATCAGTCGCTCACCCATGGCTAACCGGGGGGATGGATGTCAAGGACGTTGTGCTGCTTGTCTCCCAAAGATAATCCCATTAAACTCAGGAATTTAATTATAGATTATCTCACACACTCACACTCACACACACACACACACACACACACACTGACACTCACACAACCATGCACACACACACACACACACACACACACACACACACACACACAGGGATACATAAATGCATGCACACTCAGCAACGTGCACACAGGTGCACGGTGCACCTGCCTCCGAACAGAAACACATGTAAATACAGAAACTGTTACACCAACATAATACTCAGCCATGCAGAAACATTTTTTATCTCGCACAAAGGTAACACACAAAGACACACACACACACACACACACACTGGCTTCACCCTGTTGCCCTGTCAATGTGTATCAGTGTCACCCTCCAGTCGGCATTAACAACTTCACCAGTCTGTTTATAGAGCAGGAAGGATGCAGCACAACATGATTTTGCAGTGAACAAAGGAAGTCAAACAAATTACTCACCGCTGCACATCTGAACTCTGCAGCTGCCAAACAGGATGAATGTGCAGGAATTTTTAGGCACACTGACGTTAGTTTGTTTGTTGTGTGTTACTGTAGGCGTTTGGCATTTTACCATCAATAAATCATCATCGTATGAGTAATTAGTAATAGTTATAGTAGTTTATGACACTTAGGTTATGTAAGTTATAAAAGTTGTTCCTGATGCCTTTAAATATATTTCCTAGTCCACTGTTGGATCAGTTTTAAGTCAGTCTGCAAGTTGCAATAAACTGCAGCTACCCATAGCAATAATACTTCATGCTGTGTTACCAGTAAAGTGAAACTAACTTAACTATGGGTGAAAGTTACAAGCGGGGGAAAAAAAGCAAGAAAACCCAAAGCCAGCTGGCTTCCTCTGCTCGAGCTTGCAGCTATACGTCTGGTGAACCAATTATTTCCCCCGAAAAACGTCAATACAGTTGTTATCTTTAATCAAGATATCCAAGATGTCCTTTAACTCACATGTAACTCACTTCAAGGACGCTGCAAAACTCATGCACAACCTGTGTCAAAAACAGAAATACTTGCAGTTGTTACTTTGAGGCTACATAACTACAGATGTTCACTATCAGGCTGCCTGAATAATTCCTATATTCACTGAGGTGAGGTTGTATGAGGTCCTTATTCATAGGCAGTGTATTTACCTACATTAGATGGTGGTCAGCACACCGTCAGTTTAGAGAAGAGGGCAGTTATGCGATGCAATGTAATGCTGTGAACGGGGGAAAGGAAAACATATTTCTGTCACCTAAATCAAATAATTTAGTCAAAATTGGAGATTGGAATTTTGAAATGTCCAACTTCCTAGCGTTCCAGGTGCACAAAGTCAAATGCGCATAAAAGTTTTTGTGTTCCCTTGGGGTGTTTTTTGTCTTTTTCAGAAATGTACTAAACAGGAGATGGAAACACTTTTCAGAATAAGTTCTGACGTAGCGAACAAATAACCCAGATCACTGATCAGCTGTTTCCTCTGACATGAAAGAACAATTATAAGCTGCCAAATGTCATCCAATTCCCTGAAGAATTCTCTCCATTTTCTCTCGTTGGTTGCCAAAGTTGTCCGATTAGCAACCTTTTTGTTGTTGTGGTTTTCTATCTTCCTCTTCTCCTGTTTCCTGATGGATTAGCCTACAGTAATGCATCACACTGCCATCTTCTGACCAAAGTACATTACTGCAGCTTTGTTTATTTGCTCTAAACCAGCTGATGGAAACGGCCCTAATTTGCATTTTCTTTAACGCTACGTTTTTTTAAAATTTAACTTCAAAATTCACTTAAATTTTAATGGAAACATGGCTAGTGAGTATCAGTGGAAGGTCGGGGGTTTGATCCCTGACAGGCAGTCTATAAGTGTGTTAATATATGTAAGATACTTCTTGGGTAAGAAACTGAACCTCAAATCTCTCTCTGTGTAATCTG